>NC_080054.1:10345264-10400264 GCF_026212465.1 Amaranthus tricolor
TACATATATATATGTATATATATATATATGTATATATATATATATATGTATATATATATATATATATATATATGTATATATATATATATATATATATATATATATATATATATATATATGTATATATATATATGTATATATATATATATATATTGTATATATATATATATATATATATATATATATATGTATATATATATATATATATGTATATATATATATATATATATATATATATATATATATATATATATATATATATATATATATATATATATATATATGTATATATATATATGTATATATATATATATATATATATATATATTTGTATATATATATATATATATATATATATATATATATGTGTGTGTGTGTGTGTGTGTGTGTGTGTGTGTGTGTGTGTGTGTGACACCTTATTACAAACCGTTGTGTACAATAAGCTTCGTCTCCTTATCTATCTTACTTCTGGTTATGTTGCGATAAAGTGTTAAAGCCTTGGATTGCATGAAGTTAGACACTCTATTGGACACTCCTCTTAACTCTTTGACGAACGCGTTTAGCTGTTTTTAGCTTCTTCAAGAGTGAGACAATCTTGTCAAGTTAGTTTTAAAAATAATTATAATATGTGATATTACGATTATTCAATTTAACTCGATTTAGATTAATTCGATTTTAGGTTTTATATCAAAGACCTTCTAAAATCGACCTTTTCCTATAACGTAGGATTACTTGACAACACAACTATAAACTTAAGAAAATCAATCCCATATTCTTAGGAAGGTCTATATTAATAGTCTTATTAGCAAACAAAAACTCACTTATTTTAATTTAGAAAAATAGTCCAATTTAATTCAACACTAAAATGTATTGTCCAAACATGAATAATACTTAGTCTAATTTATCTATCTCATAAATCACAAGTCTTAATTAACTTTTTAGACTTAACATGTTTTGATATAACATTATTTAACAAACTCTATTACTCCCTTCGTTTCATACATTCTTCTCAAATAGAATTAACGTAAAACTTTGACTATGATTTATTATCGAGTTATATGGAAAAAACATATTCATTTGGGATCTTGATAGATTCGTCTCAATATATACTTTGTAAATATCATCTTTTTAGAATTTTTAAAAAGTCGCAATAAAAATTATCTGACTTTTACGTTTGCATTGGGATCCGTAAAAAAGGTAAATAGGAAGAACAAATCGACTAAATATAATTACTTAATTTATTGATTAATTTAATATGTGTTTTGAATATCTTTATTTAAAGGAGTTGAGTCTTCAATCTCCTCTTGATAAAAGTCAAAACCAAATTTTCCTAAATCATATTACTAAGTATAGAATGAATTTAAATGTATTGTTATTGGTAGAAAATTTCATATTACTAGTCAAAATCATATTTTGATTTAAACATTATTTAACACAATATATAACTTTGCGTGTATATAATTGGTTAGTTTATTTACTTGATTAATAATAAACTATTGCATGTATTGTTATTGGTAGAAAATTACATATTGATATGTTCTAATGATCATTATTGTTCTAGTTTCAAGATGATTTCAAAGGTTTGAAAACTTACTTTATGGTAAGAGCAATTACTTAAACGAATTATTAAACAGTAAGTTTTCAAACCTTTGAACTCTACTTGAAACCAGATGATCATGAAAACATTTCAATATGTAATTTTCTACCCATAACAATACATGCAGTAGTTTATCACTAAACAAATAAATAAATGATGTTCTCGTTTAAGAGCAAGTTTACAACTCCATTTTAGAGTCAAGTCTCACGGTTTTAGATTGGTTTTATACACTTTGCGCATGATTTTACCTTAATCTTGTCTTTGAGTTGTTTTGAGGTCATTTCAGATGTTTTCAATGATTTTTAGGTCAAGTGCGACGTGTTTGAGACTTTGATGCTCTTAGCAGATTTTAGACGCGCATATTGAAGCCTTGTTACGCATTCGAAGTCATTTCCAAAGGCCCCGCGGAGTTCGGAAGCCTCTTGATACATGAAAGATGCACAAAATCCAGAAGTAAGCATTACTCGGCCAAATGCATCCTCCATTCAATCGAATGGTCCTTAGAAACCTAAGTTGATGCTCAAAACATTTTGGTATTGATAATATACACCCATATAACCGAATGGGCTTTGGCTTGACCAAATGGGGCTCCATTTGGTCGAATAGATTATGCTCATAACAAAGAGTTTTCGCAAGCTGCTGGAAAGGGTGAATCCACCTTCATTTGACCGAATACCATCCTAATTCGACCGAATAAAGGTTGGAATGTGAAGCTAGGAACTTTTCATCATCGACATTCGACCAAATGGAACTTTTCACAATTGCTGCGCGTAGTTTGTTTTCTTCTCAAGCTAAAACCTAGGGCTATTTTGGGCCATTTAAACCTCTTTGTTCTTAGTCTATTTAAATCCAATTTTCTGTAGGTTTAGCTCATGCCAACTTATAGCTCTTGTACCTCAACTTAGAACATCATCTTTATTGCTTTCATTTACATTTCTTGCCCTAGTTTAGATTTAGGCTTTCTTTTAATGCTTTCTTTACATTTAAGCTCTTTCATTTAAGTCTTTACTTCAAGCTTTATATTTGGATTCAAGTTATTCACTTCTAAGCACTTTCATGTATGAAAATTTTCATTCCTTTATGCTTTAAAGTCATTTAATGCCTTTATTTATTGATTTCATTGCGCTTGTAATTGTTCTTGCTTCATTAATTTATTGCTTTGATAGAGTAGTTTTTTGTTTGATTCCTTTATTTCTTTCTCTATTACACTCTTGTTCATTTGAATTCAAGTTCTTTATACTTTCAATCATGCCTTTGTTTATGTCCTTTGCCTTAGTTAGTTTTAGTATGAGTGAGTAGTTTTAGTAGGGTTTTGATTAGAGAAACCCTTGGATTGGTCTTGTTCTTCATGTGTAGGGTTAGGGTTTGAGATTGTTGATGATTGGTCTATTGATATTCGATGAGAATCTTTTCCTGCCACTCCTTATGAGACATAGGGTGATTATAAGTTATTTGTGTGATTTATAGGGTCACAAACTTCCTCTCGCCATCTTGAGTGTCTTGATTGATTGTTGTGTGATTTCCTTTGACGTAGCTTATCATTAGTTCATGTCGACCTTCCTAGGGTGGATCTAATCTATCCCCGCTTGTCTTTCATTGGTTATTGTTGCTTTTATTGTTGCCTTTTTATTATTTTTAATAGTTTAGTTCAAATAACCCAACATTCTATATACACCTCTCTATATCAATTATTGAGTCTTAGAAGCCTTATCCTTGAGATTCGATCCCCTTCTACCGCTATACTATGTGTAGTGTCTAGAATGTTTACAAATATTTTTTATACAACTAGTCACGTTAAAAGCCGGTAATCAAAATGGTGTTGTTGCCGGTGACAAGGCGTTGTGTATGTTTAGAATTTTTTCTTGATGTAGTTTATTTTTGCTTTATTTTTGTTTATTGTTTCATAATCATGATTATTAGTGTTTACGCTAGCTTGGTTTCTATTGTTGTTTGCATGCACCATAACACTCGCAGATCATAGCTGCGGTTCGCTCCTTACAATCATTCAACGGGTAAGAAAACGATCTCCACCTCTTGTTCAGTCACAACCATCAACACCTAATCCTCCTACACCATCTATGGTTGAATATCAACAACTATATGGTTAGTTTGGGACACCTTGGTACAAAGATTTCAAGGGGATATTGTGCTACCCATAGCTCCAGCTCCATACTAAATACACCTTCGGTTTACCAGGATGGTGAAGGTGACCCCATCATTTGGTTTATCAACGAATGCCCCCTCCAACATTTGGAGTCATTCTTAGATATTTGTCGGCTCATACCTTCTTACACCATCTATCACTACTTGGATTAAATTGAAAATGACTTTTCTAGAAAGGTTTCATCCTACGGTTCGAACGTAGGATTGGTGTAAAAAAAAAATTACGTCATTCACTCAAAAGAATGAAGAGAACCTTAGTGCCACTTGGAGTAGGTTTAAAAAGATGATCAGAGCTTACCCCCATCATGAGTACGGGGAGAACAATCTCAACATTTTTTTCTACGAAAGTTTCAATGACTCCACCAAGGCACTTTGAAACTCGGCGGTTGGTGGACATCTGTCAAAAGCTCCATGTAGTAAATGCCAAGATTGAAGAGGTGGCCAAATAAAGCTCTAGGGATGCAGCAAGGAGTAGTGGACTACCTAGGGGTGTGATCGACATGAGTAACTTAGACACTATTGGTGCAAAAATTGAAGCGATCATGGATAAGGAACTGTCCACTTTTAAGCTAGCTCAAGTTAGTGCCAATGTATCTTCTGCAAATAAGAAGCCTTTTTCATGTAGAATTTGTGGGGGCACCAATCACAATGCATCATACTGTGGGGGTTCGAATTCTGAGCATGTGGCGGCTGTGGACCATGGGGGGTGCAATCAAGAAGGGGCTCCGGTCATAAATTATGATGGATATGGGTACAATCCCGAATGTGTAGAGGTCGTGGATTTTGATTGTCAAAGTTAAGGATATTCTCATCAAGGTTCCTACAATAACCAACCCTTTAGACCTCCCTTCAATCCCAATCCTAGCCAAGGTAACTTTAACCAAGGCTACAACTCCGAAAACCATGTGTCTTATAATAAGCAAGCCGGTGGAATTTTTCCTAGGCCTAATGGAAATTGGTCATACCTTCAAGTGCCGAGGCACAACCTATAACACCCCTGAATTTTCAAGCCCTTTAAACGAAACCAGAATCGTGAAGGAAGGCAGGAAATTCGGGTGTTACATAAAAAAAAGGGAAAATAATTAGAATAACGCTAAAAATTAATTTAAAAGGTGAGTAAGTGGAAATTTCGGCAGCATCTCTACAGAAAACTGAGGATGTGACAAGAATATATAAATGGATAACATAACTAAAATAATCTAAGGCCTTTAATGCCTTCAAGAATACGTCACGACAGAAAGAATCATCGTCGGCTTCTCAAATCATCAACTCTAACGAGGATCGTGGTTCCAGTGTTAACGCATCGATCCGACGGATACTAAAGGAGTATTCTTACTACTGTACATCCCAAAACTACGCAGCGAAACTATGGATCATACAAGGAGTCACATGGCTCCATACAAAAAAAATTATACAATCCCAAAAGAAAACTTTACAAGTAATATAAAAGCTATAAGAATTAGCAATTTGTATACAATTGTTACGATCGTACTCCGCTCTTTCCCCCAATGCAAAGCAAAAGAAGCTCCTATACCTGTCATGTCAAGCTATGATCCTCCTGCTGCTCAACATAATGACCCTAGTCAGATGTGTCATAGCAGGAACATCATAGAGAGTCATGAGCAAACAACAACAAACACATACACGTCAGTAATTAATGAAGTTATAACAATTAAAGTCATTGAACAAAAGTATAGACAACGATATAATATAGCAATAACGAGTCTACTCATCTGTCTAAACACCTCTATTTACTCATAATTTCTCTTTCAAACTAGTAATCTCTCAAAGTATATTCAAAGATAGGATATCCTTTCTCTATTCTTGGCATAGTGACACGACCAAAGACGTTATCGGCCATCCGGCGCCCATGGAAAAGTATGAGCTCATGCCTCCTCCAGCTGACCCTCTCGGGTCCTACCTTCGGGAAAAACTAACAAATAAAATGGGCATTAAACCAGTTAAGAGGCCACCATATTGGGGTTTAGAAGGCCCGCATAGTAACACCTTAGTCAAGGGGCGGTATCGGCCATCCGGCTCCCAGTGACCCAAGCATGCTCATACCCCACTTGCGGTGGTCCCGACGGACCTCACCTAGGGGACTACTAAATCAACCGGACATAATCCAGTTGTGTAACAAGAGAGGCAATCTCAATACATAATTAACATTTAATAATAATGTTTAATACAAAAAATATTGCGGAAGTCTCAAAATGCCGAATTGTTAAAAACTTTAAATCATAAAACTAAACTTGTTTAAAACAAAAGTAAAATATTACCTCCGATAAGAAATATTGTTTGCTCAAAAAAAAAACACAAAATACATCATCATCAAGTGATCAATAAAGATACAAAAAGCATCTAAGTTCTCGATAAATAGTAATTGCTGCGGCCTGGATCGGAACCTGAACTAAATCCTGCAAAATGCTGCCATCCATGATACGGATGACAGCCGATTGAATCGGTCAGCGCTTAACGCCGAGCATAACTTCCTATCCAACTCAAAATACGGAAATTATACGCTACATTTACAATATAATAATTTAAGTACGAACTGTTACTTAATTGACATCACCGTATATTTTTACCATGTTCTTTTTCTGTTACATACTTTTAAGTGATTAAGATACCATTCTCGATCCTGACAGAAGTACGTCACTGCCACTTATACAATTCGGTAATCTTAACACTTGCGTAAGTTCATTTGGTTAATACTCATAACCGTACCCTGCATCATAGCATCAACACTAATCAAGTTTATCAGTGATCAACAAGCACATCAATATGACATCTGATATATGTAAGGGTCTGGTTAGGTGAGAACCGTAGTCCTAAACACTAACTGTGGTGGGAGTCGTCACCCCTCCAATACAATATTTATGCTCGAGCTCTGCAGGATAGGTAGCGAACCCCCTGTCTTACACCGCATTTTACGTGCCGGCCAACACGGACGCCGGGATTTTACATGTCGGCCCATGGTTCGACATTAACTTTACTATCAGGGTCATTCATTCAATATATTTCACACAAGTACATCACTTTTTTATTACTCCAAATTGACTTTGAATTTGAATTTGACCAACCTAAGTGGTAACTTCATTTATTTAATATAATTCTTGATCATAATGTTTGATTTACCTTTACGTCTTTATATATTCATTACTTAATTTTTACACATTAAATTTTATTTATAGCTTTATTTTAATAGGTCAATTCACACTAATAACTTAATATTTTATTAATAGTCTCCAAATTAGTATTTTCCACAAGTAGCTACTAAAATCTATTTCACTTGAAATAAGTTCCGAAAATTAAAATTTCCAACTTTAAAATAAATAAAACTTTATTCTCCTCACAAAATCAAACATTTTAATTAAAACTCAAGTTAAACTGCAACCTTTGGATAAGTTTTCAAAATTCAACAAGTTTACTAAAAATAATTATTTCGAGTTTGGACGAACAAGTAAACTTATTAGATTCGCAAAAATCAACATTCTAGTTATAAAACAAATAAAACTTATAATTTCACAAAAGTCAATATTTCACACATACTTTAAGAACAAGTTTACTAAAAATACTTTTACATCTTTTTATATAAATTTTGGTCAAATAGTTAGCAGATAAAATATTATTTTGTACTAAATAGTAATTAAATGTCACAAAAGTTATTTTTTTATTTTTAATTATGAAATCTCATACATTCAAGAAAATCACATCAATATTTAATAACTTATAAAGCTTTCTCAAAAATAACTTTTAAGATTTTATTTTAATATTATCACAAAATAGCGTATAATAATATAAAAAAATAAATCAAACTCTTTTTCTTTTTAATATGATAATGGACGAATGGCATATGAGTATTTTGGGGCCTTTTTCGCTAACAAAACAACTTCATTTAATTTATTATAGTAAATTCAAGATTTAAATAATTAACATCACCACTAAAAAAAATACAAACTTTACACAATAACTTAGAAATTTACTATCACTTTAAGGATAAACTTAATTCTCAGAATAAAATATAATAACAATATTCTTAATATAATCATACTTAGTTAAATACGTTCAAAAAAAATAACTTACTACCTTATAAACTAGTTTGAAGGCTAACATAAACATATTAATACAAAATTCTAACGTAAAATAAATTCTTAAATATAATAACATTTCTAATGTAACACATAACTCTCAAATATACTAGCACTAGTTTATAACATAAATCATGCTTAATATCACTAGAACATAATTTTGCACTTAACTTCCTAAACTTGTTCAAAGATTATTAAATTAAAATACTAAAAATACTTTTAGCATATACATACTTAATATAATCCTGATCATAATTTCATTAAACTAACTTCCACTAAAATGTATCAACAAATTTCATACTTTGCATATTATAAAGTAAATATAATGTAAAATTCCACAAAAAGAGTAGGGTAAGAAGTTATACCATACTAACACCAAGGATTAGTACTATGTACTAATTGGGAAAATAATAAGAAATAAAATCCTCCAAGATAGATAATAATGCTCCAAAGATAATTAATTTCAACTCTTAAAATAATGATGATGATTTAAGCTAAATAAAGAGTGTTCTAAGCTCCATGTTCTTTAATTTTTTTCAATTAATAAAGGTATTATTGTAGTAAGATTTTAATGAAGTGAAAATATAAGAAAGAATGTTAGAAAGATTTGATGATGGTGGTGTAAATGATCTCATGGATAAGGGGGGGGGGGGGGGGGTATTTATAATGGGTTTGGGCAACTTTGTAGTTCATTAGATTGTATGAAAAAGAGTGTTAGGAGTATAGAAGAAGGTTAACTTGTGTAAGTGATTTAGAGTGTGTAAGTGAATGTGTAAGAGTTGGAGTGTGTAAGTGAATGTGTAAGAGTTTGGAGTGTGTAAGAGTTTGGAGTGTAGAAGAAGGTTAGCTTGTGTAAGGAAATGGTGATAGCTTGTGTACGTGATGAACATCATGGGTTACCATAAAAAGGATTTTGGTTCATCAAAATTTTGTTCTAGTATGTACAAGTGAATATACTTTAAAATAATGGGTAAATTTGATCATGAAAATATGTAGTTTATTTAAAATTTTGCTTAAACTATACTTAATGTTAAAAATACAACTCATTTTTCTGTATAAAATAATTATATCAAAATTTTAAGTTTAAAGTAATAAGTAGTAATGTTAGTTTAAGGAAGAAAGTTAAAAAGTAACGTTTTACAAAATCGTGAATATAATAATAAAATTTTACTTTTCGTACTATAAAATAATAAAATAATATTTTAGTGCTTACAAAAAGATTTTAAACAAAATACTATTTTAAAGTTTAATATTTGAAAGAAATTACAAAATCGGAAAAGATTTAGGAATTAAAGATGGTTTGAAATGGATAATCAAAGGATTACAGATTTGAATTGAAAATTCGGAATAATTAATCGGAAGATTAAAATTAAGAATTTTGAGTCTGTTACAAGTTGAGTCACGCCAACTAATCATTAATCAAGGCTTAATAAGTAGGAAATCACTTCGATACCACGCACAACCATGGTGCGTTCTTTATTATTTAGAAATTTGTTCTCATTGTCTCCTAAGGCTTTTATTCTACTTGCCTATATCACTATTATGACTATTCACTAGCATGGTTTACTTTCTGGCGTTCTATAATACTAAGACAATGCATATAATCATGAAATATGGATAATACTTTGAAACGATGAATATGATAATTAATTACTGCGTGTACGTACCTGCAAGCGTCAGTACGCGACCACAAGTTACAAAAATCACCCGACTAAGGTTCTACTTTCCTCTTATGAAGTGGGCACCTATATAAGTTATGAATAGAACTAATAAGTTCCCTTAACTACTTTGTCATACCAGCAAAAAGCCAAAGTAATCACTATCATCCATTCACGACAAGTTTTCAATTACTTCTAGCATGTACGCATCTCATTCAACACCAAGCATAATCGTCAATTCAACAACAACACAAGTTTTTCCATCGGCAAAGAATAAAAGGATTATGTCGACTGTTTCATTACACCAACTAACTTTGAGTTATAACGGCTCACATCATGTTAATATAAAGCGACGATTCACATTTAATGTTGGTGTAGTGCTAATATGACGACAAGGACGAATCTTAAAGTTATCACATCACAGTATCATTTATTATATTCTCTAAGGTTATAAAGAACTAAAATCAAGACATCATAACAAGTAACTTTAATAATTCTCAATAGTTGACACTATGTTCATAGCCTTACTAATATCATTTAATTATACTTCGATAATCTAACGAGAACACTTGTAATCAACATTCATAATTTCTTTTATTTCAACAATGCCAATTAAGACTACCATACCTAACAAAACTCCCACATTCAATACAAATAAAGTTACTCATGTACTAAGACAGAATCAAAATAGCACACAACCATTATTTTCATTCATACTTCAAACTCTAAATCATAAATATGTTAAATTCATCAAACACACTCTTACCTATAAAATATTCAATGAAAATAATACAAAGTTCAACACTTTTCATCCATATTTGAAAAACCCAATTCATAAGTACATTCAAATCATCAATCAAATTCTTACCCATAACAAGATTCAATGACAATCATACAAAATTAACAACAAACTCATAAACTTAGTAAAATTCTAATTAGATACTAGAAAGATTACTTAGAGTAAACTTGAGAGGCTTACAATGGGGTAATTTAGAAAAGGGGTGAAGACTAGGTGGTTGTTGCGATGGTGTGAAGCACAAAGATGGTAGCGCGCACAAAGGCGGCACTGCGCTCGTGGAGGGCTGCTAGTGTGCAGCTGGTTGTTGCCGTGGAGGAGGGAAGGGAGGCTGCCGCTGGTTTCTGCCGTGGAGAAGAGAAGGGAGGCTGCTGCGGGTTTCTACCGTGGAGAAGAGAAGGAAGGCCGGCATTTCTGTGGGGTCGTGCAGCAGGCTGGTGGTGGCACGGCTGCTCACTGGCAGCGCAAGAGGAGAAGAGAGAAAGAAGGAGGAGAGGGAGGAAGGAGAGTGACGGCTCAGCTTGAGCATTTAGCGTTTCATGGGTTTTTTTATCCTTGTTATTACTATTATTATTATTATTATTATTATTATTATTATTATTATTATTATTATTATTAGGTTTATTTATTATTAGGTTTATTTATTTATTTTTATCTCGATTCACTTTCTTGCGATACCCAACTAAGAGACTCACCTTCGTGGGCTCACACATTTTAATAAAATAATCATTTTGATTCGATCTTTTTTATTTGAGAAATCGTAACTATATTATATATATATATATATATATATATATATGTATATATATATATATATATATATATATATATATATATATATATATATATATATATATATATGTATATGTATATATATATATATATATATATATATATATATATATATATGTATATATATATATATATATATATATATATATATATATATATATATATATATATATATGTATATATATATGTATGTATATATATATATATATATATATATATATATATATATATATATATATATATATATATATATATATATGTATATATATATATATGTATATATATATATATATATATATATATATATATATATATATATATGTATATATATATATATATATATATATATGTATATATATATATATATATATATATATATATATATATATATATATATATATATATATATATATATATATATATATATAAAAGTTAACATTTAAATCCGTATATGAAAGAAATTTATTAAAACTAATTCGAAAATAATTTATTAGATAATTACGTCATTAAAATATCGGGGTGTTAAAACTACCCCCTTTAAAGGAGTTTCGTCCCCGAAACTAGCGCAACCAAGGTACTAATTGTGAAAATTTATACTTCTAATAACTCAAGAAGGTGTCTTAACGATTTTAAGCTTAAGGAATTAACTCAAAGATCGTGACCTTATTGACGCTATTATACTCGCTCTATCCAAATATTTATACATATTTCGTTTCGAGCATTTATAATCATCTAAATTAACTCAACACCCTATCAAAACATGTAAATGTCCCACAATTAACTGAACATGATCAATCATAAACATGTAAAAATCATACAGTTGACTAGACACGATCAATCAAAAGCATGCAAATTTGCAATAGGTCGGTATCATAGAGATGAAAATAAGTGTAAACGCGCGAAATTTTATCTCATTCTACCCCCCTTTAAAGACTTAGTTACGACCCCGTAACTTACTAACCTCAGGAAAAAGGTGGGGGTATTTCTCACGCATGGAATCCTCAGTTTCCCACGTTGCCTCCTGTGTGCGCTGGTTAGCCCATAGAACTTTCACCATCTTTATATCTTTTCTCCTCGTACTACGCACCTTTGAATCTAAGATCTTGATAGGGTTCTCTTCATAAGATAAATTCTCATCAAAGTCTAAGGGCTCGGGGTCTAGCACATGAGATTTATCGGGAACATATCTCTTCAACTGCGAAATGTGAAACACATCTTGGACCTTACCCAACTCATTGGGTAATGCTAGTCTATAAGCGACCTTTCCTACCTTCTCTGTGACCTCATAAGGTCCTATAAACTTTGGCTCAGCTTGCCCTTCTTGCCAAACCTCATGACTCCCTTCATCGGTGAAACTCTCAATAACACATAATCCCCTACGGCGAACTCATCAGGTCTCCTCTTAAGATCTGCGTAGAACTTTTGTCGACCCTGGGCGGCTTTAAGTCTTTCTCGAATCATTTTTACTTGATCAGTCATCTCCTCTAACATAGCCGGTCCTAGAGTGACAGATTCAGTGAAATCGTCCCAATATACTGGATTACGACAATGACGACCATACAAAGCATCAAAAGGTGCCATCTGGATGCTTGCCTGGTAACTATTATTGTATGAAAATTCCACCATGTCTGGGCATTCATCCCATGATCCTTGCCTATCCAAAGCTACCGCTCGCAACATATCTTCAAGTGTCCTATTCGTGCGTTCAGTTTGCCCATCAGTAGCCGGGTGAAAAAATGTGCTCCTAAGAAGTTCTATACCCAAAGCTTTCTGAAATGCTTCCCAAAATTTCGACACGTATTTAGTATCATGATCAGACACTATAGATCTAGGGACACCATGGTATCATACAACATTCTTAAGATAAGCTCGAGCCAACTGATCCATATCCCACTGATTATTCATCGGAATGAACTTAGCACTCTTGGTGGTCTATCCATGATCACCCATAACGTATCATTTCCTGACCTATTCCTCGGTAAAGCCAAAACAAAATCCATGGATATGTCATCCCATTTCTATATAGGAATATCCAAAGGTTGGACTAAACCTGCAGGCCTCTTATACTCGCTCTTTACCTTCTGGCAGGTCAAACTATGTAACACCCCAAGATTTTCTGACGTCATTAATTAATATTTTAATGCCTTTTGGGTATTTTATAATTATATTAAATTAATTTTGAAGTAGTTCTAATAAATTCCTTTCATATACGAATTTAAATATTGACATATATTTATATTAAAAAAATACAATCACGATTTCTAAATAAAGAGGTTCGAATCAAAATAATTATTTTAGTGAAATGTGTGAGCACATGAAGGTGAGTTTATAGTTGGGCCTCGCAAGAAGATGAACCTAGGTAAACAAATAAGTAAATAAGTGTATAAATTAATAAATAGGATGAGTTAGGGTTTTAAGGGGATATCACTCCCTCCCTCACAAGAATCAAGCCGTTAGCCGTCACTCCCTCACTTCCCTCTCACAATTCCCTTCCCTCACTCACGGGTCAGCCACAAGCAAGAGCAGCCGCCTCCTCACTTCCCAACCAGCTTCCGCCTTCTGCCTGACCACCACATGCACAGCCGCCAACAGCAACCAGCAGTAGGGACTGCGATTTCTTCCCCAAACAGCAGCTGCTCAGCAGCCTCCCTTCCCTCCTCCACGGTAGCAACCAGCAGCCCTCCACGAGCGCAGCGCCACCATCTTCGCGCTCCTCCACCACCACAACACCTCTTATACCCTCACCCTTTTCTAGTTTCTCCATTGTGAGCCATCTCTTCTCTTTTCTCCAATTAATGTCTAGTTTTATTTGAAGTTTTATGAAGTTTATGAGTGAGGTGTTTATTTTTGTGTTATTTTCATTGAATCTTTTTGTGGGTAAGAATTTGGTTGATGAATTAAACATGTTTATGACTTAGGGTTTGAAGTATGATTGAAATTATGGGTTGTGTGTTGATTTGTATTAGTTTCTTTGGATCTTAGTATGGGTAGTAATTAAATGTTATCTTTGAACACGAAACGCTTAGGGCTTGGATTTAGAGATGAAATTACCAATGATGTGTGTGTTATACTATATTTTGGTGATGATTGATTAAATAACTTTAAAAGTAGTTTTAAGATTTGGTCGATTGGTTATTATTGTGAATAATTAGTAATGGTGATGATGTTAGTTGACTATGAAAGGGATTTCGATTGATTAAATTGGGAATAATAGTTACTACTTGTTGTGGTTTGATTGTTTTAATTACAAATATCCTTATTAGGTTGTTATTGAAGTTATAAATACATGATATTGGTAAGCCAAGAGCATAATGTCAACTTATCGTTGATGGTTGCTAAAGTTATTTGTCGTGTTGTTTTGATTATAGTTCTTATAGCTTTGGAGAATGCAACAAATGATATCCCGATATGATAACTCTAAGATTTTCTTTATCGTTATATAAAAATTATATTAAAATGGTAAGATTTAGTTGTGATTAGTTATTTTTGGGTAACGCGAGCCGATATGCTCAAAATTAGTTAATGTAAAGAAACGATTCACACATACTTCTACGTTAAATTGATGGAAAGACTTATGCTGTGTTGAGTCAATAATTTTGACTTGTATTGAATGAGTTGTGTGCGTGCTAGAGTAATCGGAAACTCATGTTGAATGGTTGATAGCGGTTAATTTCGTATTTAGTTTGGTATTTCAAAGTAGTTAAGGGAACTTATTAGTTCTATTCATAACTTATATAGGTGCCCATTTCGAAAGAGGAAAGTAGAGCCTTAGTTGGGTGATTTTGTGATTTTTGATCGTGTAGTGACGCTTACAGGTACGTACACGCAGTAATAACCCTTATATGCAATTTTTTCTAAGACATTATTGTTTATTTTGATAATATGCGTTGTATCGAAACTATGAAGTACTAGTGAGTACACTTTATATGAAGAGCTATCGACTATGAAATCCTTGCGCTTAGAATAGTTTAGAGAATGAGAGTGTTAATAGAAGGCGGTACCACCCCCTTATTTATTTAAGAATTAGATTATGCCTTAATTGGAGTTAGAATGACTCCGTTATAGGTGAATTTCATATTCTATTGAGTGGCTCAGTGGGTTTTGGCGCGCTGCTATCCCAGGGCGCTCATTAATTGTTGAGAGTGGAAGTTATTCCCATCTGATAAGGTACTAGATTATGATTAGCTGGCATAACTCAACTAGATTTTGTCCGGTTGTTTTAGTAGTCCCGTAGGTGAGGTTCAACGGGACCACCGTAAGGGGGGTATGAGCATGCTTGAGTCATCGGGCGCCGGGTGGCCGATAACGCCCCTTGACGGAGGTGTTACCATACGGGCCTTGCAAACCCCAATATGGTGGCCTCTTCACTGGTTTAGTACCCCAGTTTGTTAGTTTTTCCCCAAGGTAGGACCCGAGAGGGTCAGTTGGAGGGGGCATGAGCTCATACTTTGTCATGGGCGCCGGGTGGCTGATAACACCCTTGGCCGTGTCACTATGCCAGGAAGTAGAGAAAACATCCACTGATAGAAAACTATTCAGTGATAGAAAGTTTATTCTTTGATCGAAAGTTATTTCATGATAGAAGGTTCATTCTTTGGTAGAAAGATTACGCGTTGATAGAACATTTACTCTTTGATAGAATATTTACTCCTTGATAGAACATCTACTTGTTGATAGAATAGTTTATGCTAGTGAGAAGTGGGCCTAAGTTAAGTTACCTCAAGGGTATTACGGACTATGATCACACTTACCTTAAGATAGACAAGCTCTATAAGGCCATGTGTTAGGTATTCTGTTAATGCCTTGGTCGAGGTAAACTATGCGTATTTTGGAAGAGTTTATGTTTGAAAAGAGGAGCGTGAAGACCTGCATTCTACCCAAGAGCACATGGTTCGGGTTGGAAAGCACGTAATGAAATTAAGAAGTATAAGTGGCCGATAAACGGTTACTATCTGTGCTTGCGTTTTATGAAACCATCTTTTGTTGTTTTATGATATATTGCTATCTAGTAGTTGGCCTGATTATATTTAATGCTAGTTACTGACGTGTACGTGTTTGTGTTTATGTTTGTTTGTTGATGAATTTCTATGATTAACCTGCTATGACACATTATCCTTTGGTCTAATGTCGAGCAGCAGGGGGATCATAGACAAGCGTAGCAGGTACTGGAGCTTCTTTTCCATTGCATTGCATTTGGGGAGAGTGATGAGGCCAAAGGATACCCTGTGTCATACCGCTATCTTTCGATTTTGTAGTTTTTGTTATCTTTTGTAAACTTTGGTTGTATATGTTTTGTTATGAGGCTTGCGTCCTCCCTCGTATATTTGTATTTCCACTGTGTAGTTTATAACACTGTTTGGTTTTAAGGAGTAAGTCTTTTTAAAACGCAAACGTCGACACTAGAACCACGATCCATGCTTGGCATATTGATTTGAGAAGCCGGCGACGAATCATTCCGCCTTGACGTAGCTTTGATAGGCCGTTGGTGCCTTTACTTTATTAGTTTCTAAATTAACTTTTGTTTTTCTACAAAGGTGCACAGTTTTAAGGCAGATGCTGCCATAATTTTCCACTCACCTTTTTAAACTTAATATTTAACGTTTATCTAAATTCTTTTCCTTTTCTTTTATGTAAAACCCGAATTTTCTCCCGTCCTTTACGGTTCTGTTTTCGTTAAGGGGTCGGAAATTCAGGGGTGTTGCAGGTGGTTACCAAAGCTAGTGGTCCCTATTTTCGATGCTTTGTGTCCTCAAAATTCGTTAAGAAATTGCTTGAAGTTAGAAGTTATTCATAAGAGTTTGGGTAGATATGGGATAGGTGCATATTACATATTCATGTATAATGATTATCATTGCATGTGCATAGATAATATATATAGTTTCTTTAGCTTGTTATGAGACTCATTCTCATGTGTATTATTGTTATAATTAAAGGTTATGATGGTGGTTTGAATTATGATATGATTCAACAAATCAGTAGATTTGAATTATCAAGAAATAATGAAATTTTTGAGTATTTGATTCAACTCATGAGTTGTATTATAAGTAGTCATTATGGAGATATGAAGTATGAATGATGAAATTCTCGAGAAGTTGGTTGCATCGAGAACTTCCTCTTGCTTGTGATGATTATATAAAATTTAGTCTTATGTGTCTGAATATTTGTTCATGTTAATTTTTTTCATAAAGCTTACGAGTTTTGATATTGATTCTATACATGAACCCACTGTTTATTTATCTGGTTGAGCATTCCATTTGTTAAGTGCATTCGTTCATCATAACATAAAAGGTGATGATCATAATTCTCTTGAATATGTTTAATGACTGTGCAAGCATGATCGTAATTAGTTTGAACTAGAATAAGGATAAGAGCTAAAGTGTAATAAGAATTCGATATATTGTAAATGAAAGAACGGGGTCTTGTATGCGATATCTTGTAAATAAAGTTCTAATCATCAGTTGATGATAAAAATGCGATCATAGTTGAAGTATAGATGCGTTAAAACCTAAATATTAAGGAGAAGTTCGAGAGCACGTTAAGAGTTTATAGTTTGAGAATTCAACCCCCAATTTCGAACCATGAATTATAAAATTATTATTGATATATTCTTGATATAGTGATGAGTTAAATTTAAGAGATTTTTTTCAACGTCTCTAAGTGTTTAAAGATAATGCTATATCAGTCGAACCAAATTATCACATTAGTATTGTTGTTCAAACTAGAATTACCTTAATATTTTCATTTGAAGTTATAATTCTTACTAAATTGAGACTCTCAACCTTTGTAATTAGCTATAGTGACGTTGGTGTTGAGTTTAAGCGTGGCATAATCGTGTCTACCAATAAACGTTTCAATCTCATACTATGATTGAGACTTATGCTCTAAATTGGTTAATGTAATACATATGTTTGTTTGTTCTAAGTTGAACATCTTATGCTTGTAGTGAGACCTTAAGAATCAATTGAGAGTAGAAAAAAAAAAGTTACTTGAAGTGGCTCTTTGGATAAAATATGGGTGATTTTGAGTTTGAGTATCAAGGGAGAAGATTATCATTCGCAAGTCCTTTGAGTTTTGTATTTCGTTGAGACATGGTATATCATTCATACATAAGTCGATAACTTTTATTAAAGTGGTTAGTTAAAGAATAATCATCGTAAAACAAATTTGCATGTTAAGGACCTAAGGATTGATTCGAGGGAACACTATTGAGTTAAGACATTTTGTCTCATTAAATGCTTGTATGGAGTAATGAATGTTTTAATTGGATGATAATGTGAAGAATGTTGGACCTCTTGAGTTTTGATGATGACTACACTATTTACACAAATATGTTTCTAGAGATTGTGTGCAGGTCGATATCCGGTCGTGATTATGATCGTTGATAGTACCTATGGCTTGGTTCATGGAAATGTACGTGTCAAAAGGATCCGAAAGATGTTAGAAGAAGTATATCGCTTGGGATGTAAAATGGAGACAGCAGGTCTACTGTTCCTAAGTTGGATGTTCTAGCAAAACTGGATTTTGGAAACAGCGCACTGTTCCCAAACCAAAGTTAGCAAATAACCATTCCTAAGTATAACCGTTTCTATTAATAGCAAAAACGTTCCAACAGTTAGTACTGGAACAGGAACTATTGTTGAGAAACTGCTGCTTAAAGGAACAGCGGTTATTATTAGGGAACATCGGTTATTATTAGGAAACAACGGTTACTATTGCATTAACCGTATGTTTGATTTATTCAAGGCTTATGGAAATAACCGTTTGATAGTGTAATCCACATTTTCCCCATGATCTTTTGATAGGGAATAATGGATTGGAAAATTTCTCTATTTTTAGAGATTTTATTTTTTATAAATAGCTAATGAACTCGGCTATTCCTAATGACGCATGCATTGAAAAAAAAAACGTATAAACTTTGTTATTTTTCATGCGATTATTTTTGGAAATTCTACAAGAAATATTTTGCTTTTTAAAAATGCCAATTAATTCATAATATTTTCTTGTGCAACTCATTGATTTATTTTAGAGAATTTCATTCCTTTTGTAAGGGTTTTTGTGAGTACTTGTAATTAGACTCGGGTGAGTCTAAGGGGGAATTTAATAGCTTTGAGTTAAGCTATTGAGGAGTTTAGCTTTTAGTGAAGCTAAGTTTGTTGCTTTGAGTAAAGCAATTTAAGAGAGAAGAGTTGGCCTAGAAGATTCGCTTCGAGTGAAGTAAGGTGTTTATTGTAATTGTAACTAATTGCCTTAAACATAGTGGAGTTTTTAGAAATCCCAAGGGTCGTGGTTTTTCCTTTTGTTTAGGCCCAGAAGGTTTCCACGTAAAAATCGTGTGTCTCTTTTATTATTTTGCTCTAAGTTTAAGTTTTATTTATTTTACTCAATTCCGCAAAAACAGGGCATAAACGCTTAAACTAGCAACAACAACAATTCACCCCCCCTCTTGTTTTTGGTCCCGTTCCTAATTGAGTCAACAATTGGTATCAGAGCGCTGTTCCAAGTAGATCAGGAAACCCTGAGGGCAGAATCCTGGTGTTCCCGAAAATGTCAATTATGAACGAGCGAATGGAAGAAGGGTATTCAACTCAAAGACTGCCAATGTTCGATGGAAAATTCTATACATACTGGAAAAATAGGATGGAAATCTTCATCAAGGCTGAGAACTATCGAGTGTGGAGAGTCATCGAAATCGGAGATTTTTAGGTAACCATTACTAACTCCAACAATGAAGTAGTTCCCAAACCCATAACCGAATATGAAAAAGAAGATTTTCAAAAAATGGAATTAAACGCTCTTGCAATAAAATTACTTCATTGTGGGCTTGGACCAAACGAGCATAATAGAATAATGGGGTGCAAATCTGCCAAGCAGATGTGGGACCTGCTAGCTGTTACCCATGAGGGAACAAGTGAAGTCAAATGGTCCAAAATTGATTTGTTAATGTCTAAATACGAGAGATTTGTTATGGAGCCAAGAGAAAGCATCCAAGAGATGTTCACTAGGTTCACCAACATAACAAATGAACTTGTCTCTCTTGGAAGAATAATTCCCACTGATGAACAAGTAAGGAAGATTCTTAGGAGCCTTCCTCAAGATGAGCGCTGGAGGGCCAAGGTTACTGCTATACAAGAGTCCAAAGATTTTACAAAGTTTAATCTGGAGGAGCTGGTTGGTTTCCTAATGACGCATGAATTACATTTGTGAACAGTCGACAGTTCCAGAAACAAGGAACTGGCCCTGGCAGTTGGGTAACAGGACGAGTTAGAATGCGATGAAGAAGAGACTGCCTTACTGGTATGAAAATTCAAGAAGTTCTTCAGGAATAGCAGGTATACAAATCAAAGAAACAACAAAGAAAGAAGAACAAAAACCAATCTTGAATGCCACAAATGTGGAAGTACCGATCACTTCATCAAGGAGTGCCCAATGTGGAAGAATGAAAAGGGCAAGAGAAAGACAAGAGATTCAAGAAGACCTTTGAACAAAGAAAACTTTAACAAGACTGACTTTCTCAAGGCCATGATTGTTGCATGGGGAGAAACTGAAAGTGAAAATGAAACTATTGTTCCCGAAGAAGAGGAGACAGCTAACCTATGTCTCATGGCTACGCACGAAGGCGAGGAAAAACAGGTAAATACTTTTAATTCATTTTCTATCCATTCATCCAATTTAAGTAAAAATAAATTGATTGAGTTGCTAAAGGAGACACAAGCTAAACTTGAAAATTGCAATGTTAAGTGTCTCCAATTAGAAAAGGAGCTCAAGGTAAGCAAAGATCATGTCTCCTATATAAACACCTTTAGATATGATGTCCAAAACAGATTTTTCGGTTAGTTGGATCAAAACATAATTCTAAAGGAAAATATGGAGAGAATTAAAAAGGAAAATGTTATTCTTAATATTGAGTTGTCGCAATACAAATTATTAGGCTTGAATAAAGAATTGAATGATGCATCTACTAAAGATTTGTGCAATGAGTTTCAAAATTTAAAATTCAATCTAGAATCCAACCGTAACAATGATGATAAGCTTGAATTAAATTCAAGAGAAAAAGGGAAAATCAAAATTACTCCCAAATGGATTCAAGATGCCAAAAGTAAAAATTCAAAAGGCCTAAATTACTTTAAGAATAATAAGAAGAAGAAAGCTTACGTTGATCTTCCTAGTGACAGATTCTGTTCCTTCTGTGGAGGAACTGGTCATCTGAAGGACCAGTGCACCAAAAAGGAACAGTACGCTGCCTCTAACAGAAACTATGTCGATAACATTAAGAATAAGAAAAATGATTCATGCAAAATCGACAAGGAACCCAAGAAAGTCTGGGTTCCTGTAACTAACCATTAATTTTTTACAGGTCCAAGTGAGGGGGAACAGCTCATGGTATCTCGACAGTGGGTGTTCCAAGCACATGACGGGTGACAAATCTAAATTTCTCTCACTTGAAGCCTATGATGGGGGAACAGTAACCTTCGGTGACAATATGAAGGGTGAGATAATCGCCAAAGGAAAGGTTGGAAGGTCAAGTTCCCATGCCATTGATAATGTATTTTTAGTCGAGAATTTGAAACATAACTTAGCATTTCTCAATTTTGTGATAAAGGTAACTCTGTAAACTTTACTTCTGAAAAGTGCATTATTTCTAGGAATGACACAGGAGACATCGTTCTTGAGGGAATCAGAAAAGGGAACACTTATGTAGTGAACCTGGACACTATTCCCAAAACCAGTCTAACGTGTCTAAGCGTTGTAGAAGACGACCCACTTCTTTGGCATAAGCGTCTAGTTCATGCTAGTTATACATTGATTAATACATTAAGATCAAAAGACCTAGTTAGAGGACTACCAGCTATAAAATTCCTTAAGGATGAAATTTGTGATCCTTGTGCCAAAGGAAAACAAGTTAGGTCATCTTTTAAACCAAAGAATGTTGTGACCACCTCTAAACCACTTGAACTAATACACATGGATTTGTGTGGACCTATGAGAATCCAAAGCCGCAGTGGCAAAAGATATGTGTTTGTTATTGTTGATGATTATAGTAGATTTACATGGACTTTATTTTTAGTTAGTAAAGATGAAGCTTTTAATGAGTTTGTTTCTTTCGCTAACAAAATACAAAAATCTACCAATAATCAAATCATTCACATAAGGTCAGATCATGGTAAAGAATTTGAAAATTCAAGTTTTATGAGTTATTGCAATGAACATGGATTAAGTCACAATTTTTCGGCACCACGAACACCACAACAAAATGGTGTAGTAGAAAGGAAAAATAGAACTTTAGAGGAAATGGCAAGAACCATGTTAATTACTAGTGGTTTACCTAGAAAATTTTGGGCCGAAGCTGTTAATACTACATGTTATATTTTGAATCGTGTATTAATAAGACCAATCACTTCAAAGACACCCGAAGCTGTTAATATTTCCTATTTTCGTGTGTTTGGATGCAAATGTTTTGTACATGTTAATGGAAAACGAAATATAGGTAAATTTGATGAAAGAAGTGATGAAGCAGTATTTCTTGGCTATTCATCTCAAAGTAAGGCATATAGAGTTTATAACAAAAGAACAATGAGTGTGGAAGAATCCGTTCACATAATTTTCGATGAAACTAACTTTTTATCAAGTGAACAGGATACAAATAATTTTAAGATAGGTCTTGCAAATCTTGAGAATGATGAAGAAGAAATGAAAATGCAAGATCAAGAAACAGCAGGTGAACAGCTGATCCCAGAAGAGGCAGAAAGGAACGATCTTGATCAGGAACAGACGGTACTTCAGAACCAACTGACTGTTCCCAATACAGCTGTTCCCACAGAAGAGCAAAATGATCCAGTAGCTGAACAGAATGTTGATCAAGCTGATGAACCAGAACATGCTATTGTTCCCACAAGAGAATTTGTGCCCAAACCTTGGAAGTATCAAAGTTATCATCCTCTTGATTTGATTATAAGTGATTTGAATAAAGGAACACAAACTAGATCTCAAATGAGAAACTTTTGTGCACACTTTGCGTTCCTATCATCACTCGAGCCCAAGAATCATGAAGAAGCTCTAAAGGATTCCAAATGGATCGTGGCCATGCAAGACGAATTAAATGAATTTGAAAGAAATAAAGTTTGGCACTTGGAACCCAAACCGAAACACAAAAAGGTAATTGGTTTGAAATGGGTATTTCGGAATAAACTAGATGAGCATGGAATAATTGTTAGAAACAAAGCAAGGCTTGTGGTCAAAGGATACAATCAACAAGAAGGTATTGATTATACCGAGACATTTGCTCCGGTAGCAAGGTTAGAGGCTATAAGAATTTTAATTTCTTTTGCTACATTCATGAACTTTAAATTGTATCAAATGGATGTGAAATATGCTTTCTTAAATGGTTTTCTTGATGAAGAAGTTTTTGTTGAACAACCCCAGGCTTTGAAAATACCTCTTGTCTCGATCATGTCTACAAGCTTGATAAAGCTCTTTATGGCTTGAAACAAGCTCCTAGGCAATGGTATGAAAGACTATCAAAGTTTTTGATTCAAAATGACTTTGTAAGAGGCAAAATTGACAAAACCTTATTCTTTAAGAATAGAGGTTCGGATATTTTAGTTGTTCAAATATATGCTGATGATATTATCTTTGGAGCCACCAATTAACTGTTGTGTAAAGAATTTGCCAACCTTATGAACACTGAATTTGAAATGAGCATGATGGGAGAATTAAATTTCTTTCTTGGTTTGCAAATTAAACAAACTGCTAATGGTACCTTCATTCACCAACAAAAATATATAAAAGAACTTCTCAAGAAATATGGCTTGAATAATGCTAAAATCAACAACACACCTATGGCTACAAATGTTAGATTAGATGAAGACCCAAATGGAACAAATGTTGATCAAACTATGTATAGAGGCATGGTTGGCTCTTTATTATATCTAACTGCTAGTAGACCCGATATTGCTTTTAGTGTTGGTTTATGTGCTAGATTTCAATCCAATCCTAAAGAATCACATCTCACTGTAGTTAAACGAATTCTAAGATATTTGAAGGGAACAGACGACTTATCCTTATTTTATCCTAAAAGTGATGTTTATGATTTGAAAGGTTTTAGTGATGCAGATTATGCAGGTGATCTAGTTAATAGAAAAAGTACATCAGGTATGGTACAATTCCTTGGCTCATGTTTAGTTTCATGGAGTTCCAAGAAACAAAACACTGTTGCATTATCCACTGCCGAAGCTGAATACGTAGCAGCAGCAGCTTGCTGTTCCCAAATGCTATGGATAAAGCAGCAGCTAAGAGATTTTGGTATTAAGTTTGAATGTGTTTCTATTTATTGTGATAATACCAGTGCCATATGCATATTTAAAGATCCAGTGCATCATTCAAGAGTAAAACACATACACATTAGGCATCATTTTCTTAAGGATAATGTTGAAAATAAAAATATTATTTTAAAACATGTAAACACAAACGAGCAAATAGCAGATATCATGACTAAACCACTTCCAAGGGAACAACATGAAAAAAAGAGATTGGAACTTGGCATGATCAAGCTGCATTGAAGTGAGTGACATATGTGATCCTTAAAGTCAGAATGAAAATTGAAAAGGTCGATCAACCAAAAAATCTTAATTGAAAAATCGATTATCGAAAGGATCAGGTACGCACCATTTAAAAGTATATACTGTGAATGCTCATATGATTGCTTGTTTGATTTGATCAGATTATAGTAGCATAAAATTTTCATTTATTTTTCATTTTTATAAAAAATTTCCATAATATTTAATATATATATTTACCCAGCAATTTCCATTAAAATAGCGGGAGTTAAATCATCATAGTTCTTCACTAAACTAGTCTGTTTCCATTTCACTTTCTGTGTCCATATACCTAAATAAGAATAATGAAGCACCAAAACTCATTAAAATAACCGTCACCTCACACTTATTAAAGCCACTCTCTCACGTCAAATCCATCATTTCATCTTCAATTTCACTCGCAAAACCGTCTTCAACACACTGCATTTCAAAACCGCCTTCAATTGCATTTCATTACTTCATTCTTGCTTTTTCCTTTTCTTAATTCTTCAAACCACCATGAAAACCAAGAACCAAAGACCAAAAATGAAGCAACCCAAACCTCTTCAAACCATCCATCCAACACCTCTCATTACCGAAACTGAGTCCTCATCAAGAAAGCAACAGGAAACCCCGGTTGCCTCTGGAGTGCATGAAACCAAAAAGAGAGAGAGGGACTCTATAGTAAAGAAATCATTTTCAAAAAGGGTAAAAGTTGATGTTCAAGTAAGTGCAGAAGAGCTATCTAAAGAGATGATTGTTGGTTTCGGTCTTGATAAACAATGGTATGAATCCAATTTCTTTCCTCAATTTCACGCCATTTTGCAAAATCAATTTTGGGAATCTTTAATGACAGAACATTGCTGTAATCCAATGTATCCCAACTTGATGCGCGAGTTTATTTCAAAATTTTCTTTTGACCATGGCGTTTGTACTAGTGTTGTTAAGGGGATTAAAATTGAATTTAATAGTTTGATTTTAGGAGGGTGGTTAGGTGTTCCCTCCACTGGATTTGATATATATGTTGTTGGATCAAAAATCAATTTTTCTGGGATAAATGAGAAGGTAGTTTGGAAGTTTCTAGGGATAAAAGAGAAAAGAGGAAAGGTTAGTCACAATGTGCTGTCACCAATGCACTAGCTGTTATACAATATAGCAAGACGATTTATTCTGCCTCGCACATCTAAAAGAAGTGAGGTTAGTTTAAGGGATGCTACGTTAATATATTGTATGGCTAATAACATCAAGATTAATTTTCCCTCTTTGATGATTTGTACTTGAATGATTGTATTTTTAAGCGTAATGTGTGAGGATATGGTGGATTGTTAACATGGATATTTATGAAGTTGGGTGTTCCTCTTGATGGTCCAAATTATCCCATGGGTCCAAATAACAAAGTAGGTGTTAAGTGTTTGAACAACTTGCATCTTAGATTAAATGCAAAAAGGACCCTTGAGAATATCTCTGAACAATCTAAGGGCACAAATGAAGAAGAAAATGAAGAAAATGTTAAGGAAGAGGAAGTAAATAAGGAGGAACAGGAGCCTGTTCCCTCTGCCACTGAGAAGGCAGAGGAGCATTCTGAAGAGGAACAGGAGGAAAATTCTTGTAAGGGGGAAGTTGAGAAGGAACCTATGAAGGATGCTGTGGAGGAAGAAGAAGAAAAAGATGAGGAGAGTTCTTTACCTTGTTCAAACCTTAGGAAGAGTCGTTGGCTAGCTTCCAAAGGAAAGAAACATGTTGTTATTATTGATGATGACTCAGCCTCATACACAACAGCTGAACCAAGCCATCCTTCCTCACCTAAACCTGTCACACACTCACCAATACAACCATCTTCACCAACACAGTCACCAATACAACCATCTTCACCACCACATTCACCTATACCATCATCACCACCACTAGTACACACATCACAAAATCAAGGTTTAGGTGACACTACAGTTCCTACAGCCCCTCTATCCTCCATTCTCCTAAAACTCACAGAATTGCAGACAAGCTTCCTTGTTTTTAAGGATGAAATTCGTGTCTCCATAGCCTCACTCTCTGCTCAAATGGACCAAATGGAAGCACGTTTGGGGGCCAAGCTTGTCACAGTGGAGGTGGAAACAGAATACATAGATGATGAAGCTCCTGCATCTTAATTTCCCTTGATAATCATCATATTTTTTTTGTTGCAACCATCACTATTATCAAACAATCTTTTCTTTTTTTTTTTTTAAATTGTACCAGCTGGGGTACTGTTTGTCCTAATTCATACTATGAACTACTTCTTTTATGCTACTAACTATCTGTGACAATTAATCATAGCTGATCTTGTTTGCATTCATTGTTACTGCTTTTTACTTTGTGCATCCTCATTCTCTCTTTGACTATGACTATATGCTTAGTGCTGTGGTTTGATTGCTCCAATTCTTTTTGAATGATGTCAAAAAGGGGAATATTTGACACAAACTTAAATAATGCTTGAATATGTTTAGCTCTGATTAAATCTATTATGTTGGGCATAAGGATTAAGGTTATGATTCATTGATTCATTGCTGAGCTCTGATTTTACTGTTTATACATTGAAGCTCTAATTATGATTTGATTATACATAATGCTTGTTTTGAACTTCTTTTGGATGTATCTGTTCTGTTTTTAAGTTTTTTTTTAAGCTCTGATCATTTTACATCATTGTTTAAGTTTTATGATGAAATTGTATGAGTTTTTGTTATGTTTATTTTTAGAGTAATTTGATTCAAGTTATGCTTGGTAAATTATATTTACTAAGTTAAGAAGAGTTGTTTTGATCTCTAACATGCTCTTCAACATTGGTTTTCTCTATTTTGTTTAAGTTTGTTTAAAAGTTTGTCATCATCAAAAAGGGGGAATTTGTTGGACCTCTTGAGTTATGATGATGACTACACTTTATTTACACAAATATGTTTTTAGAGATTGTGTGTAGGTCGATATCCGGTCGTGATTACGATCATTGATAGTACCTATGACTTGGTTCATGGAAATGTACGTGTCAAAAGGATCCGAAAGATGTTAGAAGAAGTATATCGCTTGGGATGTAAAATGGAGACAACAGGTCTACTGTTCCTAATTGGATGTTCTAGCAAAACTGGATTCTTGAAACAGCGCACTGTTCCCAAACCAAAGTCAGCCTACGTTAACTAATAAATTCTGATTTTTAATTTTTAGTTAATGTATTTAAATTAATTTGTTGCATTTATTTATTATAGTTAATTGGCAAAAAGCTTTTCTAAAAATCCTTTACGTGTGGTATTCTAAAAATAATCCTTGATTTTAGGATCTATTTTTAGTAAATATTGGATTTGCTAAAAATAGAAATAGTGGTTGTTGAATGGGTCTTAGCTATTATTCTTAACCGGTCTTTATACCTATAAGTTAGCAAATAACCATTCCTAAGTATAACCGTTTCTATTAATAGCAAAAACGTTCCAACAGTTAGTACTGGAACAGGAACTATTGCTGAGAAACTGCTGCTTAAAGGAACAACGGTTATTATTAGGGAACAGCGGTTATTATTAGGAAACAGCGGTTACTATTGCATTAACCGTATGTTTGATTTATTCAAGGCTTATGGAAATAACCGTTTGATAGTGTAATCCACATTTTCCCCATGATCTTTTGATAGGGAATAATGGATTGGAATATTTCTCTATTTTTAGAGATTTTATTTTTTATAAATAGCTAATGAACTCGGCTATTCCTAATGACGCATGCATTGAAAAACAACGTATAAACTTTGTTATTTTTCATGCGATTATTTTTGGAAATTCTACAAGAAATATTTTGCTTTTTAAAAATGCCAATTAATTCATAATATTTTCTTGTGCAACTCATTGATTTATTTTAGAGAATTTCATTCCTTTTGTAAGGGTTTTTGTGAGTACTTGTAATTAGACTCGGGTGAGTTTAACGGGGAAATTAATAGCTTTGAGTTAAGCTATTGAGGAGTTTAGCTTTTAGTGAAGCTAAGTTTGTTGCTTTGAGTAAAGCAATTTAAGAGAGAAGAGTTGGCCTAGTAGATTCGCTTCGAGTGAAGTAAGGTGTTTATTGTAATTGTAACTAATTGCCTTAAACATAGTGGAGTTTTTAGAAATCCCAAGGAGTCGTGGTTTTTCCTTCTGTTTAGGCCCAGAAGGTTTCCACGTAAAAATCGTGTGTCTCTTTTATTATTTTGCTCTAAGTTTAAGCTTTATTTAATTTACTCAATTCCGCAAAAACAGGGCATAAACGCTTAAACTAGCAACAATAACAATTCACCCCCCCCCCCCCTCTTGTTGCTGTTCCCGTTCCTAATTGAGTCAACAAAGAAGAATCGTGACGGTTTTAAAGCATTAGCTGGATAAAATGATATTTGAAATTAAAAAGGAATCAGTGATATTATAATTTTTTTTCCTCGTGGCCTTCTGGGCAGTTACAATACATAAGGATAAAATAATCTGATGATGAGGTGGAATAAGCGTCTTTCTGCACATAAGATACAGTTAAATGTTTTAAGTATTTTTGAGTATCTCATTGATCACCAATTAAATAGTCCCGCCAGTGTATTGAAATGATAGAACTTAGATGAGATTCTAAATGAAGCTGACTTTACGCAAGTTATTGTTTTAATAATGATTGATGTGACACGTAGTAAGTTAATTTGGAGAGTTACTAAAGATAATGTGCTCCTAATAAAAGTCATGAGGTGTTTTAAACCTAAACATTGAAGAAACGACAATGAGTATGCGAATAATCATAATTTGAGAAATGTATCGAGATAATGGATTAGGTCTTAAACGATTATTATACACAATCTTTATTATGCGATAAAGAGAGTTAAATAATATTCGCACTTGTGTTAAGAAGAGTTTTAATTTGATGTTACTAACCCATTGGATCATAATAAGCATTGGATGAAAACAGTTTTGAAATTTTGACGTGTTTTAATACAAACGATTATGTTATAGTTGTTAGTTTTAAGTTTCGCATCTTAGGTCGAAGGGTGATTGAATTCCACTTGTTTGCGAAGGAATAATTGTAATGCATAATTTCAAGTGTTGCGTTATTTTGTTGGCATTGTGTTGTTGTACTTTAGTATAGTGTTAGAATTGTTAATGTAGCAGTCATATGGTGGCGATAACGGTCTTATAGTTAGAGGTAGTATTGTGATGGAAATGTTATGATGTAGGTTGGATATTGTGAAATTAGTTTTGATATCACAACTTTATCAAATTGTATGATAGATGACTGCTTTGCTATTGATATTGGAAATCGTGGTGATGTAGGTGTGTTCATCAGTTATTTTTCACCTTGCATTTTTTTATGTATACATAAAATGTCATCTTTGTTGATCATCAGTCATCACTGTTATCATTACCCTATTAGTACCATTAGCATCATCGTTATATATGTACATGATGTATTACTTTAGTCATATATGAGTTCGTGATCTTGAAAAAAAAAAAATAAATAAAATAAAATAAAAATCTATGTACTTTCAACATATCTAGTGGTATGGTAAATGAATACCTGAAAAGTGTCGGTGACCTTTGACATTGCCCTTCATGATTCTAAATCATCCTTATATTGTCGCAATCAGAATTTGATATTATAAAGGATAAAGGATGTTATTATTGAATAATTACGATATGTATATTAGTATCACGGCTGTGAACGTATAATTATTAACTATAGTAACTTGCTAAAATGTGTTATATATATAATTTGATTATATACTTGAAACATGTATTATGTTCTGAATTATTAATTTGAGTTATTAAACTACTATTTAAGTCATGATGTATGAGTTAGTATGTTATAAAATGATTTGATCATATATGATTAATGAAAAGAGCATTTCATGTTAAGTAAAGGGTTAAGATTCTGTTATGACAAGTAAAGTTAGCGGTGAATCGATTTGGGAGTTGATAACCAACCAGTTTAGTAAGATTCAAGTATCCTCAGGTCTAGGGTGTCTAATTATAATACGAGTTAAGTGTTGAGCAACTTCATGCACTTTACTTTTAGGACTTTGTTGTTTTAATATTTTACCCCATTCATGGTTTAAATTATAATAGTTAAACCTTCCGTACATTTCAAGATTATCAAAAAGTACGACCTTAGTTGGTCACGTAGAAGTGGAAAGGTTGTTTGAAGAATTACATTAGATAATAGGACATTTCGTGTGGTCACGAGCTCAAGTGATACACTTTTTTAAAAGCCACATCTGCTAGATCTGTTATTTTTGTAAACATTGAGAAGAGTTATCTTACTAAGAGAACATATTGAGACCTAGATACTAGGGTGTGTAGTACTGAGATCAAAGATATTAAATAATTAGAGTTCCATGGTCTAACCACACTATCCTTGCATATGTTTCGAGGTTAGTGAGTTACGGGTTCGTAACTAAGTTTTAAGGGGGGTAGAATGCGATAGAATTTCGCGCATTTACACGCATTTTCCTCCTGCACTTTCACGCATTTTCGCCTCTATGATAACAACCTATTACAAACTTACATTCTTTTGATTGATTGTTTGAGCCTATTTGTGTGACATCTACATGCTTTTTGATTGGTTGTTTGAATCAATTGGTGTGATATTTACATGCTTTTGATTAGTTGTTGAGCCAATTTAGGCGATTATAAATACTCGAAATGAGATATGTATGAATATTCTAATAGATTGAGTATCCTTTTGTTAATAGTGTCAATAAAGTCACGATCCTTGAGTCAATTATGGAACTTAAAATCGTTAAAACACCTTCATATTAGAAATACAATTTTCATGAATTGTGCTCTTATTACTCTAGTTTTGGGGACGAAACTCCTTTTAAGAGGGGTAGTCTGTCATCGCGAGATTTTCTGACGTCATTAATTAAAATTTTAATGACTTTTGGGTATTTTATAATTCCTTTCATATACGAATTTAAATATTGACATATATTTATATTAAAAAATACGATCACGATTTCTAAATAAAGAGGTTCGAATCAAAATAATTATTTTATTGAAATGTGTGAGCACATGAAGGTGAGTTTATTATTGGGCCTCGCAAGAAGACGAACCTAGTTAAACAGATAAATAAATAAGTGTATAAATTAATAAATAGGATGAGTTAGGGTTTTAAGGGGATATCACTCCCTCCCTCACAAGAATCAAGCCGTTAGCCGTCACTCCCTCACTTCCCTCTCTCAATTCCCTTCCCTCACTCACGGGTCAGCCACAAGCAAGAGCAGCCGCCTCCTCACTTCCCCACCAGCTTCCGCCTTCTGCCTGACCACCACCTGCACAGCTGCCAACAGCAACCAGCAGCAGGGGCTGCGATTTCTTCCCCAAACAGCAGCTGCTCAGCAGCCTCCCTTCCCTCCTCCACGGTAGCAACTAGCTGCACACCATCAGCCCTCCACGAGCGCAGCGCCACTATCTTCGTGCTCCACCACCACCACAACACCTCCTATACCCTCACCCTTTTCTAGTTTCTCCATTGTGAGCCATCTCTTCTCTTTTCTCCAATTAATGTCTAGTTTATTTGAATTTTTATGAAGTTTATGATTGAGGTGTTGATTTTTGTGTTATTTTCATTGAATCTTTTTGTGGGTAAGAATTTGATTGATGAATTAAACATGTTTTTGACTTAGGGTTTGAAGTGTGATTGAAATTATGGGTTGTGTGTTGATTTGTATTAGTTTCTTTGAATATTAGTATTGGTAGTAATTAAATGTTATCTTTGAACACGAAACGATTAGGGCTTGGATTTAGAGATGAAATTACCAATGATGTGTGTGTTATACTATATTTCGGTGATGATTGATTAAATAAATTTAAAAGTTGTTTTAAGATTTGGTCGATTGGTTATTATTGTGAATAATTAGTAATGGTGTTGATGTTAGTTGACTATGAAAGTGATTTCGATTGATTAAATTGGGAATATAGTTACTAATTGTTGTGGTTTGATTGTTGTAATTACAAATACCCTTATTAGGTTGTTATTAAAGTTATAGATACATGATATTGGCAAGCCAAGAGAATAATGTCAACTTATTGTCGATGGTTGCTAAAGTTATTTGTCGTGTTGTTTTGATTATAGTTCTTATAGCTTTGGAGAATGCAACAAATGATATCCCGATATGATAACTCTAAGATTTGCTTTATCGTTATATTAAAATTATATTAAAATTGTAAGATTTAGTTGTGATTAGTTATTTTTAGGTAACGCGAGCCGATATGCTCAAAATTAGTTAATGTAAAGAAACGATTCACACATACTTCTACTTTAAATTGATGGAAAGACTTATGCTGTGTTAAGTCAATGATTTTGACTTGTATTGAAGGAGTTGTGTGCGTGCTAGAGTAATCGGAAACTCATTTTTAATGGTTGATAGCGGTTAATTTGGAATTTAGTTTGGTATGTCAAAGTAGTTAAGGGAACTTATTAGTTCTACTCATAACTTATATAGGTGCCCATTTCGTAAGAGGAAAGTAGAGCCTTAGTTGGGTGATTTTGTGACTTTTGATCGTGCAGTGACGCTTACAGGTACGTACACGCAGTAATAACCCTTATATGCAATTTTCTGTAAGACATTATTGTTGATTTTGATAATATGCATTGTATCGAAACTATGAAGTACTATCGAGTACACTTTATATGAAGAGTTATCGACCATGAAATCCTTGCGCTTAGAATAGTTTAGAGAATGAGAGTGTTAATAGAAGGCGGGAACCACCCCCTTATTTATTTAAGAATTAGATTATGCCTTAATTGGAGTTAGAATGACTCCGTTATAGGTGAATTTCATATTCTATTGAGTGGCTCAGTGGGTTTTGGCGCGCTGCTATCCCAGGGCACTCATTAATAGTTGATAGTGGAAGTTATTCCCATCTAATAAGGTACTAGATTATGATTAGCTGGCGTAACTCAACTGGATTATGTCCGGTTGTTTTAGTAGTCCCCTAGGTGAGGTTCGACGGGACCACCGTAAGGGGGGTATGAGCATGCTTGAGTCATCGGGCACCGGGTGGCCGATAACGCCCCTTGACGGAGGTGTTACCATGCGGGCCTTGCAAACCCCAATATGGTGGCCTCTTCACTGGTTTAGTACCCCGGTGTGTTAGTTTTTCCCGAAGGTAAGACCCGAGAGGGTCAGCTGGAGGGGGCATGAGCTCATATTTTGCCATGGGCGCCGGGTGCCGATAACGCCCTTGGCCGTGTCACTATGCTAGGAAGTAGAGAAAAGATCCACTGATAGAAAACTATTCATTGATAGAAAGTTTATTCTTTGATCGAAAGTTATTTCATGATAAAAGGTTCATTCTTTGGTAGAAAGATTACGCGTTGATAGAACGTTTACTCTTTGATAGAATATTTACTCATTGATAGAACATCTACTTATTGATAGAATAGTTTATGCTAGTGAGAAGTGTGCCTAAGTTAAGTTACCTCAAGGTTATTACGGACTATGATCACACTTACCTTAAGATAGACAAGCTCTATAAGGTCATGTGTTAGATATTCTGTTAATGCCTTGGTCGAGTTAAACTATGCGTGTTTTGCAAGAGTTTATGTTTGAAAAGAGGAGCGTGAAGACCTGCATTCTACCCAAGATCACATGGTTCGAGTTGGAAGCTTGTAATGAAATTAAGAAGTATAAGTGGCCGATAAACGGTTACTATCTGAGCTTGCGTTTTATGAAATCATCTTATGTTGTTTTATGATATAATGCTATCTAGTAATTGGCCTTATTATATTTATTGCTAGTTACTGATGTGTACGTGTTTGTGTTTATGTTTGTTTGTTGATGACTTTCTATGATTGTCCTGCTATGACACATTGGCCTTTAGTCTAATGTCGAGCAGCAGGGGGATCATAAACAAGCGTAGCAGGTACTAGAGCTTCTTTTGCAACCTACTGGAAAGGGCGAATCCACGTTCACTCAATCGAATGGTCAATGATTCTACCGAATGCCATTTTGATTCGACCGAATGAAGGCTGGAATATGAAGCTGGAACTTCTCACTATCGAGATTCGACCGAATGGTGCCAGGATTCGGCTGAATGGACTGTTTCTGCACGTATTTTTTTTTCTTTGCAAGCTAACACCTAAGCCGATTTTGGGGCTTTTTAACCACTTTATTCTTAGTCTATTTAAACCCCATTTTCTGTAGATTTAACTCATGCCTACTTTGAGAGCTCTTGTGCCTAGTTTAGATTCAAGCTTTTCTTTTATGCTTTCTTTAAATTCAAGCTCTTTCATTTAAGTCTTTACTTCAAGCTTTTTATGTGGATTCAATTTATTTACTTCCAAGCACTTTCATTTATGTAAGGTTTCATTCCTTTCTGCTTTAATGTCATTTATAGGGATGGGTCCCGATTTGATGGGTCATGGGGCGGGTACGGGTATAAAATTCATACCCACCACGGGGATGGGGATGGGGATGGGTTTTAGGTGATACCCCCCATCCCCGCCCCGCCTCAAGATATGTACAAATTTTGGGAAACCCTAAATTTATTTTCAAAATTTTTTTTTTCAAATTTTGGGAAACCCAGGTTTATTTGAGACTTTGGATGTGTGTTTGTTTGAGACTTTGGAGTTTGGATATGTATTATGGGTTTTAAGGCCCAAATGATTGAATATAAATATGTGGCATAAATGGGTATTAAGCGGGGATTTGACGGGTGGTGGGGCGGGAAAAATGGGTATTAGATGGGGATGGATACCCAGATGGGTGGTGGGGCGGGGATGGTTTTAGGTACAAACCCATCGGGGAGGGGACGGGGAAAAAAATTATACCCGCCGCGGGGATAGGGACGGGGATGGGTATTGTATTAACAGACGGGGATGGGGATGGGAATTCCAATCCCCGCCCCGCCCCGCCCCGTTTGCATCCCTAGTCTTTTAATGCCTTTATTAGTTGCTTTTATTGATTTCATTGCTCTTGTTATTGTTCTTGCTTCATTTATTACTTTGACAGAGTAGTTAATTGTTTGATTCCTTTATTTCTTTCTCTATTTCACTCTTTTTCATTTACATTCAAGTTCTGTATGATTCCAATCATGCCTTTGTTTACTTCCTTTGCCGTTAGTTTTAGTATGAGTGAGTAGTTTTCGTAGGGGTTTGATTAGTGAAAACTTAGAATTGGTCTTGTTCTTCATGTGTAGGGTTAGAGTTTTAGATTTTTGATGACTGGTTGATTGATATTCGATGCGAATTTTGTCCTGCTACTCCTTAGGAGACAGAGTTATTATCGGTTGTTTGTGTGATTTATAGTGTCACAAACTTCCTCTCACCATCTTGAGTGTCTTGATTGATTGTAGTGTGACAGAAGACTTTTTAAGTCGTCGCTAAAGCCTTTAATCAAACAAAATTTCTAAACTCCCTAATTTAACTCCACACATGTGTAGTGGCAAGTAGGGGGTCGATCCATAGGGAGACGAGTTACGAGACTTAGGGCCTATTTAGATGTTAGGGGATCATATAATGGAAGATGATGGTCTAAGCTATGGTCACCACAATGAAAGCAATAAACAAAGGAACATTAGAGTAGGGGCTAACTAGTGCGCAACATACCTTATATAGTCGGTTTAAGGTTTAATTTGGTTTGATTGCAAAGATTTGAGTTAAAATACGAAGAGCAATTCGATCTTGGATCGGGCTTGGGATTGCTCTGAGAATCCCGTTCCCATCACTCTCGTGAGCGAGAATAAGACCTATGGGAAACAAAAATCCACCAACCCGTCAATTCTTTCCTAATCTTGTAGATGAAGGGTAAAACTCATGTTCATGGGTTGAGTGCAAAGGTCAACTCTCGTTGAGCCCTTGCCCTCGACTCCACCCATTGAGAGGAGTTCGAAACTCCAACAAACCCAACTCTCGTGGGTGCTTGAAGGGTGATCCGGTGACCTCAACACAATACGAAGAGTGATCTAATTTTTGGGTTCACAATCAAACCAACATCGACCCATTTGTAACCATAATCAATCCATTAGCACAAGTTAAGTCAACTCCCAACCCTAAACAACTACTCATGAATTATAATCACAATCATATCATTAATAATCATAATCAACATCAAATTCATTAATAACAAATAAACTAAAATCTCATTCAAACACCAATGACAAAGTATGAACAAAGATGGAAGCAAATAACTAAGAGCAATTAATAAATATCATAATCAACTAAAATTAACAAACAAATAGTGAAACACTAAAAATAATGAGTATTTGAAGTTACCCACAAAATATGAGGAAGATTCAAGACCAAAAAACAAAAATCCATAAAAATCCATCACCAATGCTCCATAAAAATGGCTTGAGACTTTATGGTTTAAAAAATCTTTGGTGACATTTTGCTACTGACTTGCTGCATTTTGGTTGCTATTGTTGGCACGCGTGAAGTCATTCCATGTGGAACGATCATTCGTTCCCTTTGCTGGCTTCAATGCTCATTTTGTTTTTGAAAATGTCATAACTTATTCGTTACAACTCTGAATTCGACGTGTGACTAGTCGATTCGAAGCTAACGAACCCAAGTGTTAATGTTTTTTCTTCGGTTGAACTAATTTTCAACTCTTACCCTTATTTCTTCCTCGGCTTTGATCCATGCTTCCTCCCAGCCTCGCGGGGATTATTAGGTGGCGTCTCTCTAGCATGCTTTAATGCTCGGAAATAGGTGATCAATCTGCAAAAACAAGCAACAAACATACTACCTACAAAAGGGCGTAAAAGCAACCAAAAGTAATGGGAATGCACGGAAAACAAGAAATAGTTAATCAATATTATCATTGTGCGATTTCCCTTACCTATCTTGTCATTAGTTCATGTTGACCTTCCTAGCGTAGATCTAATCGATCCCTGTTTGTCTTTTATAGGTTATTGTTGCTTTTGTTCTTGCCTTGTTATTATTGTTAATAATTTAATTCAAACCACCCAACATTCTATATACATCTCTCTACATCAAGTATTGAGTCTTGCAAGCTTTGTCCTTGTGGTTCAATCCCCACCATTATACTATGTGTAGTGTCTAAGGGGTTTACAAATATTGTTTGCATAACTAGTCTTTTAGTTAACGATGCTAAAGGCCGTCTATCAATAAACTCACCAAACATATCACATGCAATGTTATTAAACCAATGACATGCAAATATAGCATCATAAACATCAAACTAACTAAGGTAAGAAAATAGTCATGCATAGTCATGCAAAGGAAAACTAAAAGTTATTACAAACTGAAATATTTCTCCCCATTTTTGACTTTCATCAAAACGAAAAAAGGAGTCACAAAATGTTGGGATATTTTTTATAGAAACTAAAATACTATTCATCAAAAAGTAAAAATTGTTTGTCAAAGAAATCAACATAAAATTACTTTTTGGACCTCATCTTCTTTTTCTTAGAGGCTTGAGGCTTGGTAGGGGATGATGTGCTTTCATTACGTCGTGGAATTGCTTCAACAAATTTTGGCATTAGGACAGTAGAGGGAATAACCTTTTCTTCTTCTTTCTTCTTCTCCTCATCTTCTGTTCCTCCTCCTCCTCTTCTTTCTTCTTCTCCTCCTTTTTCTTTTCCATTGCCGCCTCTTTTGCCACCTTCTTCTCTTACACTTCTACTACCATTCCCTTCATTTACTTCATAAAAGAGTCAAGCATAAAGGTCACTCTTGAAATCTTATCATGAAGTTCTAGAAGGGATAACTTGATATCACTCACCTCTGAGTTATGGGACTCAAGGCGGGAATGGGGTAATATAATCTTTGATTTAAGGCTCAAGTACGTGAAATTTTCTTCCCATGGATCTTTTGAAGCTCTTCCTTTTCAAAGATAGATAAGTTTGAGTATCTCAAACTTACCTGCATTTATTTTAAAGTTTCTATGGGGGGCGGAAGAATATTATTGGAGAGGGATGGAGGACTGGTGTATTCTACTTCCTCCAAATCAGAAAGTAAATTGAAATGGTCAAAGACCAATGTAAGGTTGGCAGAGGCAAGAGCAATATTCTTATATTGCAAACTGTAAAAGCGCATATTTGAGAGAATAAGGGAGGCATAGTCAATGGTTTTATTGATAGCTACCTTCCACATTAAGATCAAGTAAGCATTAGAAACTAACTCACATGAGCAGTTGCGAGAATAAACGGTTTTATCTAGGAGGGTGTGCAGTAACTTACGATAGAGATTTAAGCCATTTTGGGTCAATTGGCGAGTAGGAGAAAAAATTAAAATGCGAAGAAAGAACAAACACATCCTTTGCATGTTCAAAGGCCACAAAATTAGGATTAGAGCCATCAATAATATTTTTAAACTTAAAAAGTTCATTATTAGGGTTTTAGAGATAATCTCTTTGCCCTTGACAAAGCTTCGCAAGGCTAGATCCCCATCAATTGTAATAAAAGAAAGATTGCAATAGAATAGTTTAATAAGAATAGGATAAGTTATTGAGCCTGGGTCCAATAACTTTCATAGTGTAGTTTAAATAAAAGAGGAGAAAATATTAAAATCTTCGAATAGGAAAAATGTATAATTCAAAATATCAACAAAAGAAAGTGAACGTTGTCTGTAAACATTAATCCACTTACCAAAGGTTGTATGATTTTCGAACCAAGTTTTGGGTACCTCAAAAGTAAGTGGAGAGGGAATGGAAGGTGCAGGTGTTTCAAGCCCTGGAGACCTAGCAATGAATGGGTGATTTAACCACTTCAAGAAAGTTGGAAGTGAAATCAGAAAATGTGAAGGTTTTCTGATTTTTGGGTTGATTTGAAGAAGTGCATTAGGGTAGGAAATCATGAAGGCCATTAATAGGTAATTGTTTTGAACTAGATTCATGAACCATGTTATAATGTTATAATTCGAACCTAAATTTTGTTAAAGATTTATGTTTTTTGTTAATATTATTGGGTATTCTTTATTAATTAAAGAAACTTAACATTTTAATCGAAATTTTTATTTATTATAAAACTATACAAAGAAATCAAACTTAATTTTTCAATTCTTAAATATACTTAAATATCACAAATAACACACATTGTTCCCTACACTTCACATCCATTTTATCATACCATATTTATTTTGAAAAACCAAAATATTAATTTGATCATGATTTTCAAACATATCCACACGCATGTAAATATCACACATAAATTATTCACATAAAATAATCATGCAAATATAAGAGTAATTACCTAAATTCCTCCCAACACATGTAAAATATTCATTGTACTCCCCCTAAGATCAAGCTACGACATTTAACATTCCAAGTTCCATACGTATGTATGCAAAATAATCCGGACTTAAAGGCTTTGTAAAAATATCCGCTAATTGATTTTCCGTAGGAATAAAAGATAAAGATTCATTACCTTTTTCCACTTGATCACGTATGAAATGATGACGTACCTCAATGTGCTTTGTATGTGAATGTTGCACTACATTCTTAGTAATGCAAATTGCACTAGGGCTTTTATACTTAATTGGTATGCGCTTGAGATTGATTTCAAGATCTCAAGGTTGCTGTGCAATCCATAATATTTGAAGGAAACATGCACCGCCTGCTATATATTCAACTTCTGCTATTGACAAAGCTACCAAATTTTTCTTTTTAGAAAGACATGAAATCAAAGATGATCCCAATAATTGACACGATTCTTATATATCCGACAAAATCCGCATTTGAAAAACCAATCATAGCAAAATTGCTAAAACTAGGGTACTATAGACCAAAGTATTTAGTCCCATGTAAATATCTTAATATTCTTTTAACTGTCGTTAAATGAGATTCTTTTTGGCTTATGTTGAAAACATTATATCTGCACGACTAGCTGTAAATACAATAATGAACCGATCATACCTCTGTAGGATGTTTGATCAACATTCTTACCATTTAGATTTTGATTATAGCTAATTGTTGCACTCATAGTTGTATTAACACTTTTACATTGATCCATATTGTACTTCTTTAGAATATCTTTAACATACTTACCTTGACAAATAAATATGTCATTCTTCTTTCGCTTTATTTCAAGTCCAAGAAAAAATGTTAAGTCTTCCATCATGCTCATTTCGAATTCTTTGCACATAATCTCGAATTCAACATATACTTGAACAATAAGAATATCTTTCCCTCAATCATCCAGGTGCTCATGAAAGGTTCGGTTCATCTGATCTATGAACACGACTAGGTTATTAGTAAGCCCAAAAGGCATCACCTCAAACTCATAATGTCCATACGTACGAAGAGCTGTCTTCGAAATGTCTGCCTTCCTTATCGGGATTTGGTGATACCCTGACCTCAGATCAATTTTTGAGAGCACACAGGCACCTTTCAATTGATTAAACAAATCTTTTATTCGTGGTAGCTGGAATTTGTTCTTGATTGTTACCATATTCAATTCACGGTAATCAATACACAAACGCATATTCCCGTCTTTCTTTTTAACAAATACGATAGGAGCACCCAATTATCAATCAATTCATGTAGTTGAGTCTTTAATTCTTGTAGTTCAGGTGGTCCCATTCTATAAGGAGCCTTAGATATCGGAGTTGTACTTGTATATAGATCGATACCAAACTCCACATCCCTCTTTAGCGAAATACCTGGCAACTCTTCCGAAAAGACATCTGGATAATCTTGAACTACCGAAATACTCTATCTGTTCTTCGAGAGTTAAATCCTTCACTCTATAGAGAAATATTGTTTCGCCTTTCTGATGCATTTTTCTCATTCTTAGAGCTGATACTAGTTTCACTCCCTTCTTTACTACGACACCAGAATAAGATAATCTTCTTCCTTTGGGTCCCTTCAATACTATCTTCTGGTCTCGGCAATGAAAAATGGCATAATGTTCCGAGAGCCAATCCATATCGAGGATAAAATAAAACTCAATCATTGGAAACTCTTTAAGATTTACTCGCAGCTCACATCCAGAGATTACAATAGGTATATCCCTAAATTCTCTATTGCAAGGGTATTCTTCCCTAGAAGGAAGGGTAATAAGAGATTTAACTACAAAACTGGCTCACAAACCAATTCTAGAAACAAAAGAACTTGATTTAAAAGACATAATTGCACCGGTATAAAATAACACATAAGTAGATACATTATTGAGAGGAAATGTACCGGACACTACATCAAGTTAGGTATCAGCCTCTTGTTGAGTCATGCAATTAATCATTCCGTGTTCCACCGATGTTGCTCGAGTATTAGAAGCACCTCCCTTTTTAGGACACTGATATGTCTTGCGTCCCTCCTCCTTAAAATAGTAGCAAACAACCTTCGAGCCATCACAATTTTTCCCTAAATGCATCTCCTTACCACATCACCAAAATTTTTTAGGATCGATGCCTTCTCGTATTGCTGATAACTCCGCTTTTTAGCATTGTTGAACTTTAGTTTCTTAGTTGGACTCTTGTATGTAATGGATACTCAAAGAAATTTCATATGCCCCCTGAAATGTTATCGCTTCAGAGCTCAGAATGTGAGTCCTCTCCCTTGGGTTCATTTTCTTTATGTACCTCTTTACCCTCTCAGCTTCGATAGGTACAATATTTGGTAAAAACCTAGAAAACATTGAGCCTTGATTTAGAGAGAGAAATTCCTCCTATTTTCGCCAAGGAAGTTCATCCGGATAAACTCTCGTTTTAAGTCTCTTAGCAAACTGTGGCCATCCAAAACCAGAAGTGGCTAAGCACTCATTCTTAAATGTACTCCAACAATTGTTAGCTTCAAAATTCAGATAATATGTCCCTATTGCTACACTTTCCTCTGGAGGGCAGCTTGTAGCATCAAACAACTTTTCTATCTCCCTTAACCATCCTTCCAAAATAACCGGATCAGCAGCACACCATTGTATGTAGGTGGCCTATGGCGATCAAAGTGGTTAAAGGTGGATTGACCCCTAGACGCCTGATTATTCTGATTGGCTAAGGTAATGATCGCATTCTCTAATGTAGCAAGCCTTCAACGAGTAGCTTCCTTACTCTCCTTTACGTTCCTCATGCTTATTGGAGGCATACAACCTAAGAAAATTTCAAAAATTGTTATTCACTTTTATCTTTTTCCCTAGATGCATTAAATGAAATTTTTTACATCAATTCATCGCAATCCCAATGTCATCCTACCCAAGTAACCTCACACTATGGTCTTTGGTCACAGTCTAAACTTTATCAAGCCCTATGTAACTTACTAACGTATGTCGTAGAACCGTTCGGCTCTGATACCAACTGTAACAACCCGTCTTTCTAATATAAGAAGGGTTCGCGGAAATAATCTTTAAGATAGTTGTCACTTACACTTATATGAATAAGAAGAATAATATAAACCTGGTAAACCTTAAAGTACATAAAACTTAAAGGTATAAAAACTTATTACATTAAATGTAGAGAAAAACATATAAAGTCCTAAAGCACACTCTCACACTTCCTGCCCGTACGTAGTAATCATGCTATCATTCACCATTTGTTTCAAAATATAAATCCACAATCAGTAGGGAGTAACTACCTGCCCTTTGTAATCATAAAATACGTACAATATTAACTCTAATTAGTTATATGAATATATAATTAAAATTAAAAAACAGTTAATGTTTGAAAAGCAAATCAAAACATATAAAGCTTTCATTCAATATAAATTTCATAAATTATTTAAATAACTTAATAAATCAAATAAATATTGTTTAACAAATTTCAAAATATAAACAAAAAGTCTAGAAGGAACGAATGCCGGTGTTAGATACCCACAAGATGGCCTTACACTAACACTTCCTAAGGTTTTTCAGACGAACCCTAGTCTATAAAATAGACTTGTCTAAGAATGACCAATTCTTCCCTAGCAGTGGATGCCTTCTTTATCTTACACCACTTGGTACCGAGACGATAACAATTAAACCATGCATATATATGTATTATCAGTAACATGTTCTAACCATTTATTGATGCCAAAACATGCCTTACACTCCAATGGCTCCTTACTCACACGAAAGATATAAAATATAAATCTCTTTATAAAAATCAATATCAAAAACATTCACGAGATGCCAAATAGGCCTTTCACTCAAAATCAAATTTCAAATTCTTAACTCAAATATACTTTATCCAATAAATTTGTTTTCAAAATTTTATGTTTTCAACAAAAAATATTAATTTTTTATAAACGTCAAAACTGATGTTATGAGTAATGTTAGAGTTTGGTAATAAAGTCAACAAAAGTGGACCATATTGCTAACTCTTGGCAAAGATGTACTAATGAAAGTGTTATTCTACTCAAAAGTACAAATATTTGAACAAGACTCTTAACATCTCAAAAAGACAATACCATAACAATTCTTAAAATCTCATAATAAAATACTTAACAACCTTTTATTTGTTCAAAATAATATTTTTGTCTAAGAAGCTTTGATTATTGTTGGTTACTCTCTCTTGGAGACACGAGAGGTGATTTTAGGGCTGAGTGCACAACGACGGTGGGCTAGCAACATGGAATTTCAAGTGGTGGTTCCGGTGATCGGTGAGTTGTCCTCGTCTCCTTTGGTTTGTACATTTTGCCATCAGTGAGCTTGTGTTTGGTTTCTTCTTCATTTTGTCTCTTGTTTGTTACTAGCTGCTGCCCCATTTTCATGGGTGTTTTGGGTCAGCGGTGAGTGGTCTTTGTTGGTGGTTCCACTGAATAGCTTCCAATGTTCTGTTATGGTGCTCTATTGTATACGTGCGCACCATTATTTTGCCCCCACATCTTGTTTTAATTAGCTTATTTTTTTAATGGTTGATTATAGTTCTCCTTTGTTTCTATTTTTGGGTTCTCCGTCGCTGTGATGCTTTAGGAAGGTTACTAATAAGATATCGTGTCCTCTTAGGGGTTGTGATGGCTGTAATGATGGAGGTGGAAAGGGATTTTCTAAAAAGTACTTTATTGATCACCTCGGGAACCGTCATTTGAGCTCGAATGAGTCTAGGCTTTATTTGAAAGATCATATTGCGAGTGACCCTTGTTTGTTCTCTTCTTTGAACGTAGCCCTTAAAAGGCAGGTATCTGGCTTTGCAGGGAGTGCTTACGCACTTACTCCTTTAGTAAGAATTGTAAGCATGCCAACGGCTCTGTGGTTCTTGCTCTCACTTTAGACGATGATGCAATATATGGCATCCCCCGTCCGTTGGTCCCTGCTTGTGTATCTAGTGTGGCTGATGCGGCTCTCGCCATGGATTATTCTACTGGTTATCTTTCACCTGGTTTCGATGTTGACCTCCTCGAACGTGGTTTTTTAAACCTTTTTGGACAGCCAAAAGTATCCCTCCTAAATTGCGCCTTGGCTTTGCTAGGGTGTTCCTTCATGCTCTTGATGTAGTCCAGGCTTACCCGAGTGAAGTGTCTTCTTGGGTACAACTATTAATTCAACCTTGGTGTGTCTTGCATATGAGGAAGCTCTGCCAGTTCGATAGTATCTCAAGGGCCATTTCTCGATGGCGAGACCCAGATGACAGGCTTAGTTTGGTTTTGGATCGTTTAGCTGAGTTACCTCCCCCCTCTACTAGTGCTTCGAAGATTATTAGCCTTGAAGAATCTAATTTGCATTAGTTCAAACGTAATATAAGCTTGGGGATGGACATTTTATTGCCGCTATCAAGGTGTTGTCTTCATCTGGGGTGGCACCTTTTTTCCTAGACACCCTTCAGACTCTAGAAGCTAAGCACCCATTCACCCCTCTCCAGTCACACCTTCTGTCCCCTGCAATTAGGACGCATTTACCATGACCAAAGATGAGGTGCTGAATAGAATACATAGCTTCCTTAAAGGAACCTTGTGCGACAGGGATGGACTTAAGGCTCAACATTTGGTGGATATACTTGGAGGGGCAGCCTCGGCAATTGTCGATAGCTTATTGTGTTCATTTACGAAGGTAGTCAATTTTCTTCTTGAGGGGAAATGCCCTAACGTGCTCGGTGGCTATATAGCTAGTGCTCCGCTCACCCCATTGTTAAGCCTGGGGGAGGCGTCCGTCCAATTGCTGTGGGTATAGTGTGGCGTAGGCTTGCGTCTAGGGTTGCCGCTTCACCTGTTGGGAAAACCATGAATGCCTATTTCGAAGATTTTCAGTTTGGGGTTGGCACGCAAGGGGGCGATGAGACTATTCTTCATTCTGTTAGTAGGCTTGTTGAATACAAGGGTGATGTAGCTGGTATTTCTTTACTTTTAGTGGATTTTTAAAATGCTTTTAATCTTGCCGATAGGAGTGTCATGTTGTCTGAAACAAGGATTCATTCTCTTGCTCCTTGGATAGATTTATGCTTTGAGGACTTGTCCACCAAATTCATTTAGGAAAGCACAAATTCAATTTGATAATGCCTTGCGAACTTCCTTAGAGAAGATAGTAACAGTATCTGGACAGGGTTTTAGAGACGGGCAGTGGAGGCTAGCCACGCTCCCCATCAAGATGGGTGGCCTCGGCATTTATTCGCCAGGCGATGTTATTAAATATGTTTTTCTAGCTTCTCTTCTACAAACCGACTCGCTGCAGGCTAAGATTTTAGCTAATAGTGATCTTTCCTCCCTGGGTTAGGCTTTTGATCAGGCTCTTGCTCTCTTTCGTGATCTTTAAGGTCCTAATGTTGTCCTCATGATAAACTCGTTGCCCCCCATATGATGAAAATCTGGCAGGGGCTTATTTTAGTATAGTTGAGAAAAGCCTTGCGGCTAGTTTAATGCTCACCCCACGTAAAGTTGCCATCCTCAGTTCCATTCGTGAAGCCCATGCTCAAGATTTTTTGTTAACAATCCCCATTGATGGCTTGGGGCAGAAAATGAATCATCGTCAGTTTCGCTCCGTTCTATGCTATTGGCTCACTACTCCCTTATTCACCGAAGGTACTTTATGTCCTAGCTGCAATACTCCCAAGACGGACATATGGAGGGATCATGTCGTTCATTTCTCCAGTGAGGTTGGCATGAAGTTTCGCCACAATCTAGTCTGGGACATGTTTGTGGATATATGCTGCAAAGCTGGGATATCAGTTCATAAGGAGGCACCGATGGGGTTTTCTTCAAAGGAGGGGAAAGAGCTCAGGCCAGCAGATTTCCTAGTGTTTAATTGGCTTCATGGCAAGGATGCTTGTGTGGATGTTACTGGAAGCTCACCCTTTGCAGGCACTAGAGTCTCCTCATGGGCCCCTTTGCTTTTTCTACTGCTAAGTGTGAAGATAATGGCTACAAATTCACCCCTTTGCCTTTTCCACTTTTGGAGAATTAGGTGAAGACGCACTTAACCTGCTATCAAGGATTGCATCATTTTCCTTGAGTAACTTAAGTAACACTAAGTGTAGAGCATATATTTTTCATAGATTAGCTTTTTGTATTCAACTTTTCCCAAAACTATTCCAACATGCTGTTTAGTATAAAACCTTTTAGGGTTTTTTATATATTTTTTTCCTTTTTATGTTTAACCAACAAATTTTTTTCACCAAAATAATTTCACTAACCTAATTTTTTTATCGACTATTAAATCACGAAACAATTGCTTAGCTTGTCTTGCTTAAAACATGGAATCAATTCTGCAACTAATAAAAATACAATTAAATAAATGTCTCTTCATATACAAATTAAATAACCTAAGTTTTCAAACTAAATTAAATTACTCATAATCTACTAATCCCTCATTCGAAGCTTAATACACCAAAAGTTCAATTTTTTTATTAGTTTATATGCCAAAATAAAACAAATAATATTAAAACCTATTCAACATGGATTACTTTGGCCTCTAATTTATTTTTAACTTGCATTTTTTTTATATGTCTAAATTGCACATATAAATAAAATAACATACAATGTGAATTAAAAAAAGAGAGGATAAACTATTTATCTTGATATAGATTCCAATTAGAGTAGATATAAAGATTTAAATAATACCCTTTAGAAAAGAAATAATAAGCCTCCGATAACCATAGATAAATAATTTCTTCAACCCAATTATAAAACCCAAAAACGTATTCTTCAACCTTGATAGCCCTTGCTTGATATAAATTTAATGGATGAAGAACATCTCTTTTGCATAAAATTTTTTTAATGAAAATGAAATAATAAAACAAAAATGTATATGTGAATACTTGTTCATAAGAGCCGTGAGTGAGATACAAGCAAATATATACAATCCAATACCCTTTTCTATATAACCTAGAGATAGGAACTTTTTTTTTTTTTTTTTTTTTAAGTAATTGTTTTTAATCATTGTTAATTAATCACAATCAATTTAGATTTTAAATATTCAATTAGGAGTATTAAGGGGGGATATGAAGTGAAAGATTTCTATTTTTATAATTAAATTAATTATCATAATTTTATTTATTATGCATAATTATATATTTAACCCTTTTAATTTATATACTAATTATGACACTTGCTATTCATAAACCAATTTAGTCAATTACTTATTTATTGTCTAAATATAACAAATTTAGTTTAACCCTTAACTGTTGGAACTTATATTTTTTTTATAGCCATTTTGAAAATATTTTTTTTGGGGTAAAGCAACTTATGTTCATTAAGAAATATTTACAGTAAGCTAAATCATAAAGCTTGTCCGAGATTTTGGAATATTACAAATATTGATCAATAGAATGAAAATATGAGATTAATTAGATCATATTTAGTTATGCCAAAGACTCAATTCATACAATTATGAGAGTAATTGAATCCCATGTTAGAATTGGGTGATTCCTGACGCCCTACATTTGTCTTATTATTATCATCTTCGTATTAATCATTGTCTTAGATTTATTTGTTAGTTTTATATACATCATTTTAGTTATTGCTTCTAGTAGTGTTAGATTCTTAGACCAATTATTTGTTTATCCGTGTCACATAGTCGTAGAGCAAACGAACAAACTCGCTTCCTTGAGTTCGACCCATATTGCTACACGTACACTGTGCGCTTGCGATAATTTAAAATTTGCACATCTATCCATCTTCTTCCCACATATTTTCTTCTTTCAACTGTCTAGGATTTGTTTAATTAACTAAAACTATCCAATATCTCTCAGTTGAAGAAAAATGGAACGCAGTATGCTGTCAACTATATTGTTGAAATTGGACAATGATTCAAAACCAGTCAATCACTCAAGATCGACTCTATTCCATAGATTCTTCATTTGTTTCCGGCTATGGATGTTGGGCTGCATGCACGATAGGCTATTTATTTATCAAGTCACTGCTCTTTGACTTAAGTAGGTTTAGAAGAAGATATTGCATTAAGGCCTAATATCTTTGATTCAAAGTGCGATCTTTCAAGAGCACATCAAACGGGCTTTCTTGAACTGAATCGGCATTAGCCAAGAGATGTTATGCATAGTGTGCTTCTTTGTTTCCTTGGTCCAATGGAGAATTCCAGTAATGACATGTAGGAGTAATTCATCATGTAATGGTGATACTTCTGATGGTCCTCACTGGGTGAAGGAATGTATATTCTTGTATCACTGGCTTGTGACAATGGATGAACTTTATATGTATTTTGTTTATGAAGATGGATGTAAATGGAGAAGATGGATGAAGATGGTAAATACAGATGAAAGAAGAACAAAACGGATGAAGAAATCAGAGATAAATGAAAGAAAATGGATAGAAGATGGAGAAGATGGATGAAGAAGACAAGGGCAAAAATGAAATTTTATTACTTAATGTATAAGCTAATGGTTTTTGGAATTAATGTTACACAGCTTAAATTTCAAAAGTATAATACTATTTTATGAAAACGTATAATATTCTAATACAATTATTGAGAATGAATTTTGTGTTGCCACGTGGTGCCTTCATAAACAACATTTTTGAGTTCTTTTATTATCTCTTAATTAATTTATATTTTTTCTTATTCCTTCATTACTCTAATTCCTATTATTTAGCAATAATTCCTTATTTTCTCAAATAAAATTATTACTATAATTAATTATCTTCCAATTAATTTTTAATTTGCTTATTCCTTTATTACTCTGATTCTTATGATTTAGCAATAATTCCTTATTTGCTCAAATAAAAACATTACTATAACTAAGGGTGATGAAAGTATTGAGAGTATTCTTTAAATTCAATTAAAAAAAAGCATATCTTTGCGCCAAACCAGTGCACATCTCTCTGGCGGTAAATTAGAAAAATGCAACTTTTTTCATTAATCACATCATAAGCTAAATACCTAATCTCGCCAACTTTTTTCATTAATTACATCATCAGTTAAACATCTTGGCTTTATTTCCATCTTCCTCTTAACATCTTTTTCTCTCTCTATTACATTATGATGCGATTATGCGTGTCAAAAGATGAATTTAATCGCAAAAAACCAAATCGTGACTCAACCTGGGATATTCCAAGGCTGATATGCAGCGTCTTGACAAGAGCTGGACTGTTAGGCCTCCTCTCAACACAACTCCGATGCTTTATTTTGATCAATCAATAAAATGTTCAGCGTTCTTGGATAGAATAAAGTGTAATCTTGAAGACTGATCAAGGATTTACACGTTCATGAAGGCCAAACTGGCCCTAAGTAACCCAATTGCAAGGCAATTGAAAGAGAAAACACTTAGTGAATTCTGAGATTTTTATTAATCAAACTTCCACTTTTACAAGGCTAGGGACGTCTATATATAAACTTGGGGAACGGGCAAATACAATGACAATGCTAAGGATACGTACAACTAACTATAACGGTCATTTAAAGCCACGTGCAAAACATGTGCACATTAAAAAGACATGAAAAACAAGTACAAGTATTCTAAAATTCTGACAGTAAAACTGCTGAACAGGTGAACTTTCAACCACTTTATTGTGTTCTTCCAATGGTAGATGATGGCTATTAAGAGTCCTAGAAGCAAGTCCCTAGTGTAGAGATTCCATTTCTACCCTTAGTGGTCCCATAGATCAGATGATGTGTTGAAGCCAAGCCTCACAAGGTGTGCTGGTCGTGAAATCAGTTCTGCACTGTTTTGCACCTAGTGCTGACTGGGTGACCTTCATCCTTTCATCTTGAGGTCTTCTAATGATTGATAGGAGGAATCTTGGACCATGGTAGGAAGATCCAAGTCTAAAGATTCCAAATCTACCCTTAGAGTCCCCAAAGGAGTCTAGGCTCGTTCTAGCACAAGTCATCAAGGTGTGCTGGTCAGCAATATCAACCCAACACTGATGTGCAGTTGCTGTTGAGTGGGTGACCTTCAGCTATGCTTCTTGGGGTCTTCTAGTGTTTGAAAGAAGGTCTCTTGGACCATGGTAGAAAGGTCCAAGTGTAGAGATTCCATTAGTACGATCTATGATTCCCAAGGTGTCCATGCTTTCTCTAGAAGGGACGTGCAAGGTCAGCTGGTCACCAGCTTTGATCAGAGGCTGCTGTACTATTGCTTTGAGCTTCTGTTCTTCCTCTTTTGTTGCTGAATCTGTGTCATTATTGAAATATGACTCATTGCCTTACTTTGCATCCTTGCTTCCTATAATAGTCATCCTTGAACCATCCCAATATGGTTCATTCCCTCTTTCTTTAGAAGGAATTGTCCTCAATTCAGCATCCCCTAAGTAAGGAGCTAAGTCCCCTGCTTTGAAGGTAGGAGAGGTGCCAAATCCTTCTGTTATTTTCAATTTCGTTGAGTTGTCCCCATATTTAGTAATTATCTAAAATGGTCCCATAGTCTTGGGCTTTAACTTATGCTTCCTGAGGTGAGAAAACCTCCTTTGCTTAATTAGAATCCATGCATATTCACCAAGCTGCATCAACTTGCTCTGCTTCAGTCCCCTGTTTGTTCTGTTTTGGTGTGTTGGTTTTGTTTTCTTCAACTTCTTATGCACTGGTTTGTGGTTTTTCCGGGGGTACTCAGCGTGCTTATAAACATTGGTGCTATATCTGTACAAAATAGGAAGATCAATTATTGAAAAATCAGAAGCAACAATTAAAAACCTCTTAATAATAGGTTCAACTTCCTTGGACAGCTAAGACCAAAAGTGATCTGCTGGTTTCCTCTTTCCCACACAGCCTTTTCTATTTATCAAGTGTACAGGTTGCTTGGTCTTGGAAGGAGGTACAGCTTTGTGAGGGGGTAAAGGAATTAATTCTTTCATCGTACCCTCATGCCTTTCTTCCTCTTCAGGGTATATAAGTTCTGTTTCTGATTTTAAATCAGAAACATAAGGTGTAACAACCCCTGAATCCCTCTGAATGTAGGTGTTATTAGGATCATCATCATTAGTAATGGTTCCCCTCACTTCCTTCCTACCATTAATGCTATCAAGGATGGTCTTAGGCCTCTCCTTGCTCCTAATTTCATCCCACTCAGCTAGGGTGAAAGCTCTTTTGTTAGGACAATCTACTTTGAAATGCCCATGGCCATGACACTTAGAGCAAACCACATCCTTAATTGGTGTGACACTCTTGCTCTTGGACTCAATGCTACTGGTTTTAATGGAGGAATCAGTAGTGATCATATTCCTAATATTCATAGGCTGCTGGTTGCTTTTATGCATAGATGATTCATTGGTTTATGCAACAAGTTGTGAAGTTCTTTTCTTTGAGTATTGCTCTAATAGTAATGCATGATCATTAGCTAAGGCTACTGTTTTGTTGCCTTGAGTGAGTGTGCTCCATTGTATAGGCAATTATTGTGTGTAATTACTAGGCACATACTTTCTCCTCATTTTTTTCTTGAGGTTCTCCCAAGAATTTAGTTTTTTCTTCCCATTCCTAAGCCTCTGCCTCTCAACTCATTCTAACCATGTGGCAGCTAGTTTGGTGAGTTTCACCTTTGCAATCTTGTATTGATGTTCTGGGTGGGTGTCTTTGTATTCAAAGTATCGTTCTACCCCTTCCTCCCATTCAATGTATTCCTCAGGGTCATGTGAGGTGCCATCAAACTCGTGCACATCAACCCTCATGGTTTTATCCTCTCTCGCATTCTCAATGTTAGGGTTTGGGTATGGGTGTTGGGGTTACTGTAGTCGTTGTTGTGCAGCATTCTGTAATGCTATGACAGCCAAACTTAATTGATTGACAGTATTAACTAGTGCATGAAATTTCTCTTTTGTATACATGATGATTTAATGCAAACAAAATGATACACAAATGTATAAGAAAGAAAGGAATGCAGCAATACTAACAAATCAGAAAAAAAATCAGCAAATCAGATTCTTTAGAAACTGTATTCTTGTGCACAAAACAGCAACAATCAACTTGTACTTAGGATTAAAAGCAATGCTCATGTAACGCCCGATCTTATCTAATTAAAAAAATCAAAATATGCAGCAAGGAAAAGAAAACAACACGGAATCAGCAAGATCAATACAAGGCTAATAAATGAATAACAGATCAGAAAAATCATATTCTTTAAGAATTTGTCTTCTGTGCACACAAAAGTAAATTCAACTTTGCACTGAGACTTAAATGAAATGCTAATGTAAATCCCTATTTTATCTGAGTAATGAAGACAACAAATGCAGCAAAGAAAGAAAATAACAACTATGAATCAGCAAAAGCTCACAAAGCAGTTTCTCATACCTGATTTCTGTGACTGAAATGCAATGTGCAATCTCAATACAAATCAAGTTGCACGTGAAATAAAATTAAAATTAATTTCAAACCTCTATTTTATATTATTATTAAAGACAACAAATGTAGAAAAGAAAAGAAACACAACTCTGACAACAAAACACTTAATCAAACCAATTTGCACGTGATTTTAAGTGAGATGTGATTGCAAACCATTATTTCACGTGATGGATATGGAAAGAAATGCAAACAAACAAACAAAGCAAAAAAAAATCAGAAATATTACCTGATCACAGAAAATCAAATTCTTAAGAATCTGTATATTGTGACTTGGTGTGCAATGTACAACACCCAACCGTTCAACACCAATTTTGTGAATAATTTGTGATTATGTTTTTTACACTAATCAATCAAAATGTAAAGGAAATGAAAAAGAATACGAAAATTTCACCTGTGAACACAAGAACAGAATCTTGAAATTTCAAGATTTCTGTTTCTGCAGGTTGGAAAACACTTGCGCCAAATTTTGCACACAACGTGAAATCCAATTTTTCTTTCAAGAACTCAAAGCTAAGACACTAACCTTGATTAATCTAAAAGGAATTAATGAAATTTCGCTTCTACAAAAAGTTATGCTTAAAATTCTCACCAGACAGAATGCAGGATCAAAATCAGGGTGATGAATGCTTTTCTTGATTTTCCGTTCAACAAGACCAGGCGCTCTTGCCCTCTTCCTGAACCGTGCTCTGATACCAATTGATGCGATTATGCGTGTGAAAAGATGAATTTAAAAGCAAAAAACCAAATCGCGACTCAACCTGGGATATTCCAAGGCTGATATGCAGCGTCTTGACAAGAGCTGGACTGCCAGGCGTCCTCTCAACACAACCCCGACGCTTTCCTTTGATCAATCAATGGAATGCTCAGCGTTCTTGGATAGAATGAAGTGTAATCTTGAAGACTGATCAAGGGTTTACACATTCATGAAGGGCAAACTGGCCCTAAGTAACCCAATTGCAAGGCCATTGAAAGAGAAAACACTTAGTGAATTATGAGATTTTTATTAATCAAACTTCAACTTTTACAAGGCTAGGGACGTCTATATATAGACTTGGGGAACGGGCAAATACAATGACAATGCTAAGGGCACGTACAACTAACTATAACGGTCATTTAAAGCCACGTGCAAAACATGTGCACATTAAAAAGACATGAAAAACAAGCTACAAGTATTCTAAAATTCTTACAGGAAAACTGTTGAACAGGTGACCTTTCAACAACTTTATTGTGTTCTTCCAATGGTAGATGATGGCTATTAAGAGTCCTAGAAGCAAGTCCCTAGTGTAGAGATTCCATTTCTATCCTTAGTGGTCCCATAGATCAGATGATGTGTTGAAGCCAAGCCTCACAAGGTGTGCTGGTCGTGAAATCAATTCTACACTGTTTTGCACCTAGTGCTGACTGGGTGACCTTCATCCTTTCATCTTGAGGTCTTTTAATGATTGATAGGAGGAATCTTGGACCATGGTAGGAAGATCCAAGTGTAAAGATTCCAAATCTACCCTTAGAGTCCCCAAAGGAGTCTAGGCTCGTTTAGCACAAGTCATCAAGGTGTGCTGGTCAGCAATATAAACCCAACACTGATATGCAGTTGCTGTTGAGTGGGTGACCTTCAGCTCTGCTTCTTGGGTTCTTCTATTGTTTGAAAGAAGGTCTCTTGGACCATGGTAGGAAGGTCCAAGTGTAGAGATTCCATTAGTACCTTCTATGCTTCCCAAGGTGTCCATGCTTTCTTTGGAAGGGACGTCCAAGGTCAGCTGGTCGCCAGCTTTGATCAGAGGCTGTTGTACT
>NC_080054.1:10402764-10435264 GCF_026212465.1 Amaranthus tricolor
AGTTTAAATCTTCAAACCGATTAAGAAATATATTTTTTAAAGTTTTCATGATAATACATTTGAAATTTATTTATATAAGTGAAAGGGATTAGTGAAAGATGGTACATAAGAAAAATTAATAATAATTAATACTAAATTAGTAGAATCGGATCGTTAAATCGTAGAATCGTAGAATCATGTTAACATTTTACATCTAAAAATTTTATTCCAACTAAAATTTTAGGACTACCTACGATTCAAATTGCTCACTTGTTTTTGGATCGTAAAATCGTAGAATCATAGATTAGAATCGCAATTTTAACAACAAATAGGAGGATATAATTAAGAAAAACTACTACTTTTAGTAAGTACTAGAGCTGTTCAAAAGTGACCTGACCCGAAAATCCGATCTAAAACTGAAAGTAAATCGACCCGAAAATGTGTTTCTTTTTTAGGTTTATCGAACCGATATTACCTGACCCGAAGTTATACCCGAACCGGTTGACAACCGAAAATGAGAAAACTGAACCCGAGCTGTAACCGATTTTTCTAACCAACACGTAACTATTAACCAAGATTACCGAACTTAATAGTGACCGACCCGAGTTATATCCGACCCGAATCATGCTCAAAACCAAACTCGATCCGGCTAAAACCGACTTAACCCGAACAAAGTTTAGATCGAATTGCTATAAACCTGAACCAATTTTTTACATAGAAGTATGATTGACTCATATTCAATCATCTTATTAGTTATTCTAACTAACTCATAAATATTTTAATAAAATAAATTTTTGTAAATGCATGGTTTCATATATTTAGAGTTAATAATCAATGGTCAATGTTTATTTAACTACTTTTAATCAAATTATATGAAAATTGATAGACCTTTATAATTTTAATTTCCGGTCAAACAAGTAAAAGTAACAATGTAATAATGATCACTAATTGATTTACATTTTCACTATTTTGCTTTAAGTAAAGGAACCTTATTATTAATTAAAAAATGACTAACAACATAATCTGATACTGACTCGATCAATAGTAATTAGTAATTCGCAATTCGTAGCCGAATTCTACTTGAAAAATAACCAAATTCGATCTGCATCCGGTAAAACCGAACCAATTATTAACCGATGACAACCCGAGGCCGATTGAAACTCGACACGAACTTCAACCGACACCGAATTGATGCTAACCCGATAGCTCGAATAACGAATCTTCAACCGAACCGTGACTAACCGACCCGACCCAAGTATGACCCATCGCAACACGCATCCGAAATATAACCGATCCGAAATACAACCGAATCGAATGACACCCGTCAGAAACCGACCCGATTACTCGAATAAACACCTCTAGTAAGTACGTATAATTATTACGAATAAATGACTGCACCAAAAAGCTTATTAAAATTTTTTTCATTACATAATAAATTCTATAACATATAACATATTTAAAATAATAAATAATGTAAATATGACTATAATTAAAATAATGTACATATTTAAAATAAAAAATAATGTAATTAAGCGAAAAAAAACATACATTGATTTTTTGTTGAACATACTTGTATGATATTTTTGTAAAGAGAAATTTAATTGTTTAAGATACGGAGAAGATAGTTAAGAGAGAGTGGGGTGTGTTTTGGTTGTAGAGGTTGAGGGTACTTAATAGAGGAAAATGGATAGAAAAGGACGGTGAATATAGGGAAATTGTACGAATAAAGTTCTGACTAACCACCAACTAAACACCGAAAAAAATGGGAGTTGCTAAATTTTGCCACCCCTTTTTATTTTATCGCCACCCCCCTTTAAAATTACATATTTCCCCTGTACTTTAAAAAATTACAAAATTGCCACTGTACTTAAAAGTTAATTAATAAATGTAAATCACGCTTAATAACACTAATAAGAATTTAATGCGTAAGATTTGTCTATATATATCGAATTCTGAGATGCGTATGAAGTACGAATTCAAACACGGTACTATCTCTCTAAAAACTGGTACTATCTCTCTAAAAAGTGTTAAAGAAGTGGTAACCCGTAATTGGTTAAATATGGCTAACGAAAGCGACTATGAGTCGGATACGGTACGTAAAGTTGTCGATGGAAAAAAAAAAAAAAAAAAAAAAAAAAAAAAGAAGTCGCACAAAAGTTGGCGACTGAACCACGGTTCAAGTGCACAAAATTGGGCGACTGAACCATGGTTTAGTCGCACAAATCTGGGCGGCTGATCCTAGGTCCAGTCGCCCAAATTTGTGCGACTGAACCATGGTGTTGTCGCCTAAATCTGGGCGACTGTGAATTTTTTTTTTTTTTAATTTTCGTATTAATTTTTTTTAAATTATTATTATTATTATTGTTAGTACTATTATTATTATTTTTATTGTTGTTGTCATTATTATAATTTTTATTGTTGATAATTTTAAATTTTTTAGATTTTTTTATTTACGTAATGTTTTTATTATTATTAAAATTGTTATTTGTTCTTGTCATTATTATAATTTTTATTGTTGATAATTTTAAAATTTTTAGATTTTTTTATTTACGTAATGTTTTTAATTTGTTGTTGTTGTTGTCATTATTATTATTATTATTATTATTGTAGTCATTAATGTACTTAATTTATATTATTTATATTTCAAATTTGCAGGAGTTTGAAAACTTTGGAGACAACGTAGACTACTCCGGTAGCTTTGTTACGGATAGGGAATTTATCTCCTTAGATGAGTTACATAGTTGGGCCGATGCGATAGCAATAACAATCGGTTTTCAATTTACACGTGCTTCTTATAAAAAGAAAGAAGGACGTTTTAGAGTTAGTGTCTATTTAAGATGTCACTGCTATGGTAATATTAGGGGTGATGTACATAATCTAGATTATACTGCCAGACCTGGTTCTAAAAGTAGAAGTTGCGGGTGTAAATTTATGATTGTAGGAAGTAGTCGTAAACCACCAGAAAGACCTTGGACGGTAAGGGTGTGTCCTGGTGAAAAGGGAAAACATAACCACCCATTCTTGGTGTACAGAGATGGTCATGTAAGGGCAAATAAGATTAATGTAGATATTCGGGAGCACATACGACAGCTTAGTGCAACCGGAATGCAACCGGCCTTTATTATGAATTCTATTAGAGATAATTTTCCTGGTTTTTATGCTAGTATGAATCAGATATATAATATTAGACAATCAATAAGGAGAGAAGAGATGGAGGGTAGGACTCCCCTTCAACACTGTCTTCATATGGCCACAGAACTTAATTATGTGGTCTGGACAGACTTGGATAACGAAGGGCAATTGAGCAGACTATTAATTGCAAATCCTACCTCTATCCAAATGATACGTACGTGGCCGTATGTTGTGCTGATAGATACAACGTACAAAACGAACAAACAAAAGTGGCCACTATGTGAAGTGATCGGAATGACGCCAACCAATCACAATTTCTTGGTTGCGTTTTGTTTGATGCGAGATGAGGCGGCTGTGTCGTATTCGTGGGTGCTGCAGGGATTGAGAGATATTTTCGGCACTGCTCAGACTCCTAGCGTCATTGTAACCGATCGAGACGAAGGTTTATCTGCAGCTTTTCATGACGTCTTCCCAGGTAAAAAGGCTTTGTTGATTCATTATTGTGGTTATATCTAATGATAATGTCTTAATTACGTTCAATGTTTTGTTTAATGTAGATGTGCGGCATTTGTTATGCATCTGGCATATTGGCAACGACGTTGAGAACATGGTGGACAAGTTGTGCGGCGGCAAGAAAAATCAACAAGGGCAGGTATTCAGGAAAAGTAGATGGAACCCCTTGGTTGAAAGTTCTACGATCGGGGAATATGAAGAGAGATGGCAAGTGATCGTCAGTACGTGGTCGGTTAGGAACAAAAAGGTCGTTCGGTATTTGACTGGAACATGGATTCCACTGAGAGAGAAATTTGTCTGTGCGTGGACGAATGATTGTATGCACTTGGGTAACTAGACTACCAGCAGAGTTGAAAGCCAACACTCGTCTTTTAAGTATTACCTTGGTAGCGGTAATAGCTCATTCGATACCCTTTTCAAAAGGGCGCACGCACAGATTACAAATCAGCAAGCTAGAATCCGACAAGCGCTACAGGAATCCATGTCTTCTGTACCAAGATCGATGCGACAACATTTCTTTAGACCTCTATATTGCCACGTATCTCTCTATGCCTTGGAGCAGCTCCAGCTTGAGTATAACCACATGTTAGAACTCGGTGATTTTGTGTTTAACAAATGTGGTTGTGTACTTCAACAAACCCATGGATTGTCGTGTGCATGTTATTTACATATGTCCATCGGATCACATAGTGCTTTGTATTTGGATGACATTCATGAATTCGGGAGTACTTTGAGGTACACAGAGGTAGGAGACAAACCCGATGAAGGAGTACTATACGCGAACGCCAATGACAAAGAGTACTTTCAATCTCTGGTCAATGAAGTCCTCAAATCTGATCCCGCTGTTGTTCGCCGAATGTCTCAGTTACTTGAATATGAACTACACCCAGATGGTGCGGAAATACCTAAGCCTTACGCTAGTCCACCGAGAAAGGGAAGACCAAGCACAAGTAAAACCATAAGAAGGAGAAAAAGTTCATTTGAATATAGCAGATCATCTTCTCGTGGTCGAGGGTCTAGATCTTCTTCCCGCGGGAGATCTAGTGGCAGATCTAGTGGCCGAGAGACGCAATCTTCAGTAGGAATTAAGTTCAGTTTCAACTTATCCGGTACTTGACTTTATTTTTCGTTTTTTGCATTAATTCGTCTCAGTTTACGCATATTAACCTGATTTACATTTATTGTAGATGATCCTGGAGGTCGAGATTTTTTACAGTTTCCATGGCCTAATAACATCCCATTCATCCTTCCTCCTTACTTGTTCGACTGGATTGATGTGTTAGGTGATGGTAACTGTGGATTTAGAGCAATTGCCGTCACAGAGCTGGGAGGCGAGGAAGCATGGCCTCTTTTAAGACGTGCTATGAGTATGGAAATGCAAATGAACAGAGCGCAATACCTAACTTTGTATCTATCCCAGGAGTCACTAGACGAGGCTATATACTGAATAAGTTCACACGTCAATGGACCTGCTCCTTTCATGCACTGGATGGATGCACCGATGGCTTTGTATTCTGCAGCAACATTTCTAAACATTGCCATTGCTTATTATGGTTCTGCTGACGGTAATTCGCAATACAACTGTTTGGTTCTTCCGATAAGGAAAGCATCAGGCGTGAATAGTGTAAATAAAGTAATACATATATGTTGGGTTAATGGAAATCATTTTGTTCAACTTTTAATGAACGACGATTCATCCCCTCTCCCGCCGATCCATCAACGCTGGAAACAAGCAGCTGACAATTTCACCAAACATCTTGACACACATTTCACTACGAGGATTATGCTCTGGAATAATCTACACGGGCCACGATCACGACCAACTAATAACACCGCTGACGATGCTGTAAATTTAGATACTCCATAGAATTTATACCTGATTTTAGGCGACTGAACCGGGGTCCAGCCGCCCAGATCTAGGCGACTCCTCTTCAATTTTTTTTTTCAATATCATAATTTCAAAACAATATATAAAACTTACTAAAAAAAAATAAATACACATTACAACATACAAATTTACAATAATAATTTATAAAACAAAACATACTTCAAAATTTAAATTAATTAATCCTAAATACACGGAAAAAAAATAAAAATTTGAAGAGGAGTCGCCCAGATCTGGGCGGCTGGACCCCGGTTCAGTCGCCTAAAACTAGGCGCCTGAACCGGGGTCCAACCGCCCAGATCTGGGCGACTCCTCTTCAAATTTTTATTTTTTTTTTCTTTTGCAACTAATTAAATTAAAATAACTTACCTCGATTAATAATTTGCGGATCGTACTTAATTTTTGCTCCGAAATTTAACTTTTATAAGTTGGTTTTTAGTTGTAGTGAGAATAATTTTAGTTGGAGTGTGGTATATATAGAAATTTTACCTTTAATGGCAATATTGTTATTTTTTGAATATCTAAGGGCAAAATGGTAATTTACTCAATGGGGTGGCGATAAAATGAAAAGGGTGGCGGAATATAAGGATTGGGAAAAAAATTCCTCCTCTAAAAGTTCGTCTTATCACAGACTAAACTTGGTCGTCGAAAATTTCGACCAACATTACAGTCGGTGGTTCGACGGAGTTCCCTACTATTTTTTGTTTAGTAGGAATTTGGTCGGTATTTCCGATTGACCTTGGTTAGTCGGTATTTTCCGACTGTTTGCGGTTAGTCAGTGGTCTTTAGTCGGTAAGTCACTTTTTGTTGTAGTGTGTGTAAAATCACTACAACATAATATACTTTAAGTGGAATATATTTAGTGACATTTAATTTATGTGTCAGTACGTTAAATTTCTAATAGTATATATCGTGGATTTAGGGACATTTATTAAACCCTTTAGCAGCATATAAAAAAAATCATACTAAAACTTTTTGTCACATAGGATCTAGTGGCGTTTCCCATAAATACCACTATAGACCATAATAACAATTACATATGGCACTAAAAGCCAAACAAAATGTCACTAAATCACTTTATTGGGGAACTTCAAATAAAAAGCAACACCTATTACACTAAAAATATAAATCAATGACATTTTTTAATTATCACTAAATCCTATGTCGCGAAAAGTTAATTTTATTGTCGTTAATTAACGTTAAATCATATCTTCGATTTTCATGCCATCAATAGTCGAGTACGTATTTTGATAATTATGTGATATATGAGTTATGTGCCTCATTAGGGGATTCCACGTACTACATACATGATTCGAATAAGAATCATTACTATTGATAAAATAACATTAAATATCTTTGGTACGTAACTGTTAGAATAATAGGCAAAAAAGTATCTATTTCAAATGGCTTTATTTTTGAATCCTAATTTTTCTATTGGTTTTATGATCAATTTCGGATTGGATAAAAAACTTTCAGGTTTAGTTATATTATTACATACTTACATTGCAATTATATAGGATCGGATACCTTTTGTTTGAGGGAAGGAAAATCAAGAGATTTACTATGAGACATTCATGGCGATTATTGAGACATTATTGATGATGATGATGATTTTGGTGCATGATGTGATCTTCCTTTTTAATGTTTCTTGAATAATATCATGTTTGGTACTGTGGATTTAATTTAAGGAGTTAGGTAGTAATTATTAATTTAATCACGATAACTTGGATGCGAGTGTCAATATGGGCAAACCCAAAAGCTAAAAAACGAAAAAAAAAAAAAAAAAAATTGGCTAGTCTCCTAGAAAATAAAGAAAAAAAAATCAATTTTACATTAAACAACTACTACAAATCATCACTTGTGTCACAATAGCAGTATTTATACAATTAGACTCGTAAATAGAGAAATTCAAATTGTAGTATAGATTAAATGTTAACAATCATCAACATTCTTTCCACACGCCTTGGGTAAGATTTGAACCAAAAACCTCCACGTTGGTATACCAACACTTCAACCACTAGGCCATCAATTATTTAGTGATAATTTAAGTAATGTTAGTATACTTATAACATAATACTTCTACCACTTAGCTTATCAATAAAATATAATAATGAAGAAACGACTTGAGACACGTGTGACACTGTTATTAAAATTGTTTTGCCATTTTTTATCATTGACAAGGAAAGTTTTGATATTTTACTTGATATTTAATGAAACAATTAACTCATAAAACACGTAATATTTATTAATTGACTAAAACTATATGTGATAATCTATTAATATACTATATTTTCTTATATAAACCAAAAATAGAATATATATATATATATATATATATATATATATATATATATATATATATATATATATATATATATATATATATGAAATTTTTTATTTTAACATAGATAATAAATCATTATCACATAATGAATAAACTAACTAATTTGGCTATTTTTTCTACTAAATCCTCCCTCCTATCTATAATGGTTGAAGACTTTTAAATTTTATTTATCTTAATTGTCAATATGATTACTATCATACTATGAGTATATGTTTTAATGTTGCTGTATAATAAATTATATTTACTATTATAATGATAATATCATAACAAATACAAATATTTAATAATTAAGTTTATGTTGTAAATGATTTAATTTTATAAAATAATATCATTATTCGTGTCAAAAAATATTCATAGCAATCGTGTTTTACACGGGATGCTATCAAGTTGTTGTTATTATTATTATTATTATTATTATTATTATTATTATTATTATTATTATTATTATTATTATTATTATTATTATTATTATTAATATTATTATTATTATTATTATTATTATTACTATTATTATTATTATTATTATTATTATTATTATTATTATTATTATTATTATTATTATTATTATTATTATTGTTATTATTATTATTATTAAGTTGGATGAAGATTTTGAATTTAAAACATTGATAAACTTTTTATTTTTTGTAATTTTTTCTTAAATTATATATTTTCGTGGCAAGATCAAAACTTGCGATAAATTTCAAATTCAGGTGTCATAATTTATAACACAATCCCACAATAGCTATTTACCCGTGACCTATATGTCTTTATTTGCCATCATAAATATTATTCTGTGACATAATTGGTAGCACAAATTTTTTGTCATGATAAATATTAACCTGTGACATAATTTTTGGTACAAGTTTTTGTTTGCCACAAAAAATTTCCTGTGGCATGATTTGTGGCACAAGTGCTTATTTTCCACAATATTAATTTATCAGTGGCACAAGTGTTTATTTCCCACTGTAAATATTTACCTGTGGCATAATTTGTGGCACAAGTGCATCATTGCCATGATATATATTTACCCGTGGAAAAATTTTTGGGTATGATTGTGATATTGTCTTGAAACCTATTTTTCCTGTGGCAACATCAAAACTTGCCACAAATTTTAAATTCTCATGGCATAATTAGTGGCACGAGTGACGATTTGTAGTAGTGACCATATCAATTTTGACCTTAAATTTATCAATTTAAACTTAAAGTAGACCTTAAACAGATCAATTAAAATAAAAAAATTTCTATTTTTACCTATAAGTGATCAATTTAGACGTTAAAGTGATCAATTTCTACCTAAATATGGTTGTATTTTCAAAATTTCGGAATGGAGGTAATAAAATGGTATATTCTATCACTTTATGAATGAATTTCAAAAAATAAATGAATGGTCAAAGGCACTATCAATAATAGTGTAAAATTATTGCACAATATAAGTACTCTTATTTAATGTCACATGATAGTTCTAATGAAACATAAGAGTATTTGTACTCTTTAATCATCAATCAATAATAGTAATATTGCTCTTCCCTCCACAATTTCTATTCATAATGGATTTGGAAAAAGTGTCGATCTCGAGTTATGTTTGACATGATTCGATGAATGCTCTAGGGAATGATTAAGAATTCGTACCTACTTTGTTATAAAAAATTTCAATTTTGATCTAAATTCAAAAAAATCACTTCGGACCTTAAATGATCAATCAAAAAAATTAATTTTGACTTTAAAGATATCAATTATAAACTTAAATAGATTAAGTATTGAGCATATATTGAGAAAATTATATTTAGGCTGATTAGATTATCGGTCTAATAATAAGGCAGTTGCGTCCAAGTGCGGCTGTTAATTAATTGGGTAATGAAAAAGATAGTGGTAAGGTGTTTTTTATATGCTACATGTTTTTTGTGCATGGACCTGATTCAATATGCTACATGCTACACATTATGTTTATATATATATATTTTATATTAGTTGTAATATTAAGATAAAAATATATACACATAAAACAAATATATATGAAAATAAAAGAGTTGGAAATATTATATATAAAACTAAAGTTTATTTACAAAGTCACAAAAATTACATATATTTAATCATTCATTTGGAGGAAGTGGAGGAGCGGGTTGATACAAATTGAGATGCGATTGAATGAATTTCAAAAAGAGTTCTCGTTCTCTTTGAATTTGTTCAGTCAGCCTTTGGTGAGTCTCATAGGCAGTCTGAGCATTTCCCATTCGTACCGCTTCCTATAATTGATTATTGAACTCCATTTGCCGTGCTTTTAAATTCGCAAACCTTTGTTGAATAATGGCATCATAATCAGGTTGTGCAGGCTGAGAAGACGAAATATCCGTTGGCTCAGGAGGACAAATAATTTGAGAGGCGGACCCAACCCCAAATACCTCTTTGCTTTTTTTGTTTTTTTTTTGTTTGAATCGTTTTCTACATTTTTTATAGCATCCAACCAAATTTGACTTGGGTCGCGGGTTGGATGCTCCTCCATCAAAGAACGATATTTATCCTTCAATTAAACAAAGAAATCAATTACCAATAAACAAAGTATTAATTGATACTTAAAAAAAAGAAATAAACAAATTTAATATATTATTACGTTAACTTTTTGTGACTTGCTAGTAGTCCATTGGGAAAAATTCCCTGTTTCATTGTCAAAGACCCCATGTGTTCGTGTAAATATTTCATAGGCTGTGGGTCTTTGACCTTTCGATTGTTGCTGAAATATTAAAAAAAACGATTTAAAATAAAACAAAAGATAATAAAAAAATTCAATATAATACTACCTAATTAACTAAATACTCCCCAAATCCCGCATTGTTCTGGCGTGCGGGATTGAGCCACCTATATGGGTGGCTTCAGCTTTGTCTCTACCTCCACGTCGATTGGAGGAATTCCTAGCCGAAATGGCTTTATTATATGGGCGTTCCCAATCAGCCTTCCATCGCGCCCAGGTCTCATTATCGATGGAAGGAGGTTTAAAATCAGGCTTACTTTTTAACGTCCTACGCCATTTCAAAAGCATATCCGCATAGCACTTTGCGGCTTTTTCCTCCCATGACCTTCGAACGAAATGTTCGAGGCGAGGGTCCCATTTGTATTGTTTCTAAATACATAAATGTTTCATCAAATAAAATACTTAAAATAATTGATATATAAAAAGTCTAAAAATAAACAACTAAATAATAATTTTACCTTAAATTCATTAAAATAAAAATCTTTGGTGGGTTTGGTCACACCCTTCCAACTACTACCTTCGACGTCTTGTCTATAATTAAAGGTAGCCCTTATTTTTGATGCAAAGTATTCCCGGATATCGGATTAAATCTTACAATAATTAACAAAATTAGTTTACAATGAAATTTTAATATTGAAAAATATTAATGATAATAAGATTATAAAAATATTTACTTGTTTATGGTTGGTAGCCATAGAAGATTCGAACGAGGATCGTCTCCATAGTCCTCTTCCATATTATGTATGGAATCACTTGAGTATTTTCACTACACCCATGAACTCAGTTACTGTTGTCTTCGTCGCTATTGTTGTTGTTGCTAGTCGACAAATTATTCAAGAAGATGTCGCTAGCCCAATCATTAGGGTCGCTGCTTATTTTGCCTATAATATTTATTTCAAACCCTAATATTATTTTCAACTAAAATCAATCTCATCTATACCATAAAATGTCCCAATTTTATCTACGTAATGAATTTTATCATCCCGAACTAAACATTACTACGTATAGTATTAAAGTAATTCGAAAATTACATTTAAAAATTAAAAAAAAAATTGTTTTTATTAACGTATTCAGCTCTTGTATTAGTGGTTGAAGATATAAGTCAATTTTGTGCTTTGGATTACTCGGCACAGGGACAATCACGGTCAAAAACATATACGGCTTCTTCATGCATATCCATGGCGGAAGATTGTATGGTGTGACAATGACAGGCCATGATGAATACTGTTGACCGGAACTTCCAAAGGGGTTAAAACCATCTGTACACAAACCAAGCCGCACGTTTCGAGTCTCCATTGCAAAGTCTGGATGCATGTCGTTAAATGTCAACCATGCTTCAGCATCGGACGGATGAATCATCTCTCCATCTTTAGTGCGGTGCTCTGCGTGCCACCTCATATGCCTAGCTGTTGCCTTTGAAGCATACAATCTTTGTAATCTGGGGCCCAGGGGGAAATAATGAAATTGTTTCGGCGAAACTTTATCGCCTTTACTGTTTCTTCTCCATCTAGAAGTTTCACAAATATAACAGCAAGTTGCATTCGCATTATTCCCCCAATATATTATACATCTGTTAGGACAACAATCTATCTTCTCAATGGGTAATCCAAGGGCAGCTATTTGTTTTTTCATCTCATAGAAGTTGTTTACCATCGTATTCTGTTCTGGTAACACTTCGTTCACAACAGCACAAATATCGTCGTAACATCTCTCAGTGAGACGATGGTTTGTCTTCAGGTTTGTAAGTCGACCAATAATAGACATCTTGGTGTGATTTTTACAACCTTCAAATAAAGGACTATTAATGAACTTAACATTTCAAAGAACTGTCGACACTGAGGGTTTGGATATTCGTCAACGTGTACCGGTAGTTCATTAACTACTGACACTACATCATACTGGGAAGGAAGAAACTGATGGTAAGTGTCTGGAAATACACTAGCTATTGCATCATGCACCATCTATGAGTATGGATTTGGACTGTTTAACGATTGCTCTCCCACTACCGCTACAACATCAGATGTTGTTCCTATCTCTGTATTTTGATGATATTCTCACTCATAGTAATTTTCTACAAACCCCCTTCTCATTAGATGTTCTCTTATTTTATCTGCTTTTTTATAACAGCAAGTTTTAGACTTTTTACAAGGACATCTAATATCAGAACTCATGCTTTTTGTACAAGCAAAATCTAAAAACTCTTCCAACCCTCTCATAAATCTTAAACTAAACTTTTCATTTTTTTCGTCGGTTGTACATCCAACTTCTTTCTTGCCTAAAATTCATTTTTAACACCTATGTATAACATAATAATATAATTATTCAACTGATTAGTAAAGTAAGTTAATGACAATAAAAATATACAAAACAATTCATGAAAATAACAATATATGATAATAATATAATTATTCTAATAAAAATTATTAAAGCAAATTAATGACAATAAAAATAAAATATAAAATAATAAAAAATATAAAAAACTCAAGTAAATAACAAAGGAAAAAAAAATATACTAATTAAATAATAAAATTAAATCAAATTAATGACAATAAAAATTAAATATAAATAATAAAAATAAATAAAACAACTCATGTAAAGATAAAAAAAACAAGCCACATAATAGAATAAGAAAATCACTAACCTCTTCTAATTCTTTAGTTTCCGAAATATACAATACACAATAATTCTGCGTCTTATTTATACAAAACATGGAGACAACACGACGATTACAACCCCATCGCCATGTATAGAATTCAAATTCAAAAAATATGGCTACCAAAGGGCTTCCAAACGTTCCCTCGCCTATATTTAAAAAAAAAATAAAAATATAAAACAAAAAAACATGTCAACATGGCGATTAAGAGCTTCGTCGCCAACAATTAAAATAAAAAAAAATTCCGGTCCTCCTGGTGACCATATGGCGACCACCATAACCCGTCGCCCACTATTAAAATAAAAATAAAAATAAAAAAAAATACTGTCTTTCCGGGCGACTAAATGGCAACCATATAGTCCGTTGTTATTCTATTAAAATAAAAAAAAAAAAGAATATATGCCTTTGGCGACTGATTGGCGACCACGTAGCCCGTCGCCAAAATACATTCCCATATGGCGACTAATCTGGCCTTCACCTTACCGTCGTCACTGGCGACCAACCCTTCCCCTTGCTATTTTTCCATCGCTATTTCATTAGTTATTTGTAGTGACCTGGATTGGGAAGCGTATCCGGCAATGGCACAGTGGCTGCTGTCAAAGGAGTAGCCGCCTGCTTCCCGCTAACTTAAGCACAGAAACCCAACTGAGACCAACTGTAGGTTAGCCGGAACCTGAAGGAACGGAAACAAGAACACGAGGTATACGGGCATCAGAAAATCGCACAGACGACTGAAAAAGGGACCTCTCCAGTGAAGAAGACGGCTCCCTCGAAGAACAGCTGACAGGTGACAGCTTCCTCGTGACGGCTTGTATATTCGCCGGCCTGCCTCTCCTGCCCATTGCCGAAATCCGTTGTGATTCAGAGAGGAGAAGCCGAGCAACTGAAAATCGCCAGAGAGAGAAGATGCGGAAGAGTATTATTATTATTATTATTATTATTATTATTATTATTATTATTATTATTATTATTATTATTATTATTATTATTATTATTATTATTATTATTATATGTTTTAATGACTTAATTATATCTTTAAATATCAAGTTAAATATCTAAAATTTTCATATCAATCAATGACATAATAGAGTTGGAAAAATTTTAATGACAATGTGACACGTGTCATCCAGATATTTATTTATTAGTTTTTTTTTATTATTGATTATTGATTATTGATTATTGATTAGGAATTTAGTTTGTTTAGATATACTTATTGTATATGTTGGAATGTAAGACCATTATGAAATCAATACTCACCAACTATTCAAAATGAAAATACTCTTATTTTTGTTCTTTTAATAGCTATTTCAAAGGTAACTTAAAATTAATTACTTATGCAAAGTTAAATAGCAAATTTCTAAACTTAAAATAACATCAAATTTAACTTATCATACATACAAAAATTAATATTTTTTGGTCATTATATCACTTGAGTTTTGGTAACGGTTTAATGAACCAAGTTTTAATTTTCTTTATGATGTGAGATAACAAAAAATTATAGGTTTACATAAGGAAATATAGTGTTTCAATAGATCACATATATTTACATCCAATCAACAAATATTACAATGTGTTAATTATTTCCTTAAATATGAAATGAAGTATCAAAATTTTCCATGTTACTGATAGCTAATAGGTTGAAATATTTTTTAATAAGAGTGTGACACGTATCACAAGTTGTTTTTTTATTAGTATATATTTTATGGATTATTGATTTATTGATTATTAATTATTTATTTTTTTATTAGTTTTATAATTTTACCGTAATCACCCTCAATAAAGTAAATATTTCCTCTCCCAACCACACAAACCAAATGACAATGAATCAAATCAGTCAAAAATTAATCCTATGAATTATCAGATTTATAACCCTAATCATATTAAAGCAAATCCACTCATAATCATGTACAAACATTATAAGCCTTTCCAAATCAAATCCTACTTTTCATTCAATTATCTTACATACTCAATGCCAACTTAAGCCATCGTAGTAACTCAAAATTATATATGGCAATTTAGTTTGAATCCGACCCTAGTCCTACTCGATCTGAGGAAAATAATTCGATTTGAATCCGAGGAAAAAGTTATCCGACTCCGACTCCAACTTTACCATCCGAGTCCGAGCTATAGACGGACCGAAGTTGGACCTTATTAAAAATCAGACACTCTGACCTGACTCCGACTCTGAAGGAAATCCAACTATTAATTTGACTTTTACCCTCAATATTTTGTTTCCTTTAGAACTCTAGACGTGACTAATTCAAGCTCTCTCTCATACTAATTGTAATTTTCGATTGGAAAAACTACTTGGTATTTTTATTTAGATTAATCAATCAGAATACGAAAAATCAGATCAAGAGAAATAAAATACGCCAAATTAAAAAGCGAGAAAATTTTGTTAAATTGTAGTAGTAGGACTATTTCTCTTGTTAAACTTGAATTCAAAGTACATATATTTTTGTTAAATTTTATTTGAAAAATATATTTTGTTAATTTTGTACGCTTTAAATTAATTAGTACAATATCACAACGATTAAGGTTGATAATAATCCAACACCGCATCCGACTCCGTCCGAGTTGGGGTAAAATTGGAGTTCATATAATCCGACTCCGAGTGGAGGTGGACCTAAGAACAAAGTCTGACTATTATCCGGATCAAAATTGGAGTATGCATAATCCGAGCCGACTCTGACCCATTGCCATCCCTACTCAAAATCATCATAACAAACATAAACATAAAAAGGGCACAACATAATAAGGAATCAAAAACTTTGATAATCAGTTTGAATTTTAAATGGATTACAATGTTGTACAAAAAAAAAATGTAGTAGTAATAAAAACCAAAGCTCCACTTGTTTACATTACTGAAGATGTTTATCTTAATTAGGTAATATTTTGACTTTTGAGCATGTTCAACATGTTCGAATGGATAGATTCTAAATTTTTGGACCTCAATACTAAATTATGTAGTATTCCAAAACTTTTAAATGTTTTAAAATACAAAATTGTTAAAAAATTTGAATTTGCACAAGATTTTTAAAAAATTTGTCAATTTTTATTCTGCCTTGGTCCTAACAGTAGTATTCCAAAATTTGGATCAGTCGCTTACTCTTACTCCATGAGTCAACCATCCCGGTATATTTAAGATTTCATTAGTTTAGAATTGGCTTTTTTTTTTTTGAAATAAGCAAAAAATAAATCTAAAAATAAATTATAATTTTAGGCAACAAACCCTATAATAAAAAAATTATTAAAACAAGATAAAAACAAATTTCCTAACTTTATTGAAAAAAGGACTAAGAAATTTGAAGAGACCAAGTTGTTTGGAGAATTGTACTCTTAATGGAAATGTAAATGAAAATTTAATTATTAGAAATAAAAAGAAAAAAAGAGAAAAGTCTTATAAAGCTTTCAAAGGAAGCTTTTCAAGGGTAGTAATTAAGCGCCAAAACTATTAGTGAAGGAATAACACGTGGCTTAAGTTTTTATTATATTATTAGAGATTATTATTATTATTATTATTACGGATATTTCATAATATACCACTGAGTGTCTTTGAAATTCACCATATACCACATGAAATGTTTTAATTCACCGTATACCATTGAGTTTACGTCCGTTAGCACGGAATACCATTATTATTATTATAAATATTTTTTAATGAATAAAATTTTATTTTAAAAAAAATCACAATATAAAATTCGGGCACATTCCAATATAGCAAAACATAAAACGATACACCATAACACGAAAATTATTAGCCTATACAACAACGTATGAAGACAAGAAAGTAAACATGAGCCTCAGCAAAGTTAAGTAGTTGAGCCAACATGTAACCTCATAGCACAATAATACATAACAATCGGTAGCAGACCACGCTTGGAGAGCAGCAAGCCAACAACCCAACAAACGAAATTCGGCAGCAACAACTTAAAAAGTAAAAATTATCATCATACCAGTAGGGTTTATTGTCACCAATCACCTAATAAAGAAACTCAAGTCAAGCACATGCTAAAAAAAGATTTTACATATACTAATCAACTCATTGTAATAAAAAAAGAAGTAAAAATTATAACATATAAAATATAATTATAATAGATTAACTCATTGAGTTTACCTTCAAAAATGAATTGTGTTTCCTTTGACTAGAATGAAAACCTTGTTCATCCTCATCATGTTTATCACCCTCAGAAAAAAAAAGGTTTGAGGTTTTAGCAAAAAAAATAAAATAAAATAAATAAAAATAAAAAAAATCAATTGTAATCCTATTTTACTCATCAAAAGGTTGTGCTAGATTTCATTGATAAACATTTGAACACAAAGAGTTATAATAGGGAGAGTCGTCATCATCATACCCATGCCCCTCATAAGAAACTATGATTAGGATTTAAGGAGGAAAGAATGATGATAACTAATACTTATAAAGAAGAGTGCGGTTAAAGAGTCTCTTGGCTCAAGTAAGATCTTCAAAGAGCGTCAGAATCTGCAACAACTCAGAAAGTTTTCAACTTAGACACAGGATGACCTTTAACAACAAATCAAAAATAGAAATAGAAATAAGATGCACATAAGAAAAATAAATAAATAAAAATAAAAATAAGAAAAGAAAGGTAAAAATATAATAGGGAGAGTATTAGTCAGAAATTTGAATATGACTTAACATCCATGTTTACCCATTCACAAGCATACTTCACAAAAATTCATTTAAGACTATCCAGTCCAGTGATTTTTATGTCTTTACAAAATTTGAATATGACTTAACATCCACTATTTTATCTAGGTTTCATTAATTTCTAATTAATTTCTCTACCTCTCCGACAATCAAATTCTTTTAATGTTCTACCTAACTAATTTTGTTCTCCTACTATAAAATTTATATACCCCATAAATATTCACCCTCAATCTAAACGGGGCCATAGAAGTAAAACATTTCAATGTTTTCTAATCCACAATCATGTGCTGAAAATCGAAATGTTCTAGCAATAAAAAAAACTACCTATTCTATACCACCTTTTACAAAAAACTACCTATTCTAATTTCTTTTGCGAAAAGCTACCTTATATGACCCAAACATATGCAAAACACTACATGTTGACGGAATTCGTTTTTTAACCGTCAAGTTTTGGTTTGACCAAACAAGTTTTTTTCACGTGATGTTATAATTGCACTTAGGTGACGATTGCTACCTTACGTGATGTTTTAACCTATGCATGCAACAATTTATTCAAGGTGAAGATTTAGCATTTACTCTTCTAATCTATTGATAAGTTAATTATTCTTCATCGATTGCATTAAACCAACAACGTATAATTTCTTCTTCTCTTTGCTGCATGGATATGTATAATAATCTGCTTCTCACATTTTCTTTCTCCTTTAAATTATCTGATTTTATCAATCTACTAAATACGGATATTTTTTTTCCTTACGTTTCTTGATTGTTTGTTATGGTTTAATTGATTGACCTTGTCTTTAATCTTGATTTTTTGATTTTTGCTTCTTTTGTATGTTTAATTGTAGAAACTATGCTACTATTATTTAACCTATGAGATAATGAATCCAATCAATATTAGATGGTTTTGATGAATGTTTTGTGACTATGAATTACAAGACAAAGTATAGACAATTAGATTCATCTATCAAAATGAACCTACTCAGCCCCTCAATTTGGTATCCAATTCAAAAAACTTGTATGTCTTGAACCTCCTTTCAGGATTCTCCTTGGTCCACAAAGTTTTCTTTGCAAAAGGAGCACCATGACCACACTTATCGACCTTCCATTTTCCTATTGGAGAAGATGGGGGCATGGTTTGAATGCAATAAATAAGGAAGAAGATGTAAGAGTTAGGTAATAACAGGGGCTCAAATCTACTTCAAAATATGAAAAATGCACTTAATTAATAAGGGAAGGGAAAAGAGGAAAGAACAGGAAATTGGAAGGAAATAGAACAAATACAAAAGGAAAGGTAGATTTAGTAACATCACGTGGGAAAAAGGTGCTTGGTCAAAAAAAACATTAAAGGTCAACAATTGGATTCTGTCACGTGGTAGAGTTTTGCATACGTTTGGATCATATAAGGTAGGTTTTCACAAAAAAAATTAGAAAAAGTAGCCTTTTCTACAAAAGGTGGTATAGAATAGGTATATTTTTTTTTATAATAATTTTCTCTAATTATAATGTATTTTTTGAACAAACCATATGTATTTCATCAAATTTTGATGTAATATTTATCGTTTTTGATAAATATTATCACTAATGTTAATTATTATTGTAAACATTATCACTAATTTTAATTACGTATCGAGACTATCGCTCCTACTACAAATGCTCTAATTAAATACATCATTCCCTTTTTAATCCATTGAGTATTATGACTTATCTCTAACCATTCAATCACTCGACTAAGTCGTTGCCCGACTGAACGGGTTGCTTCAGTAATCTGTTTGGTAGAATACACAAGGGACAGCTAATCCCAAGGCAACTACCGACCAAGACGTTGCTCGATATCTTAACGGGTCGTTGAAGTTAAGAGTATGCATACCCCATGGTGGCCCTTATTAGGATTGCGCCAATGGAGAAAAAATTACCCTATTAGGTACCAATTTTTGATTTTCCGTATTAGGAATATCCTTTTCACAACTCTATTGGGTATTCCAAACCAATTCCTTAAAATAAGTTTTTATTAATTTTTATATTAGTTATTTGTGACAAACCTAACCAGATGACACTATATTGTATTAGTAAAGTTATTTAACTAGGAATGTAAAAATGAAATAATAACAAGTATTTAAAATGGAGGAAGCATAAAGTATGAATTATGTATTATAGGCGACTATAAAATAGCACATATACTATGAAATAGAAAATAAAAATGAGACTTCATTCTTTATACTTATGGGGATTAACAAGGCACATGCAATTTCCTTGCTCACATTTACTTTTGAAGAGCAGCAGTATTATAATGTCACAAACTTTCATTTAATAATACTTTAACATGTGTGTTCATATTAGGTTTAATGTAGATAAAATTTGAATAACTTTCTAGGGTATGGCTATGTGAATTAAAGGTAATATGGAAAGAAAGTCTATTTTCTTTTTTGCCTCTCATACGATTTGTTGGCTGCTAATAGTAATTTTATGACTTTTACGATAGAGTAAACACAACGCAACACGGCGTACTTCTTGACAAGGATGATAGATTAAAAGGTAGAGCTCGAGAGATTAAAAAAGAGTACAAGAAAGACCGAAGATTTCTTAAAGGATATGATTGGAATATTATATGAATAATCAAGACTTAATAATTGAGTTGGCCTGGTACAAAATTAGAATTAATAGAGAAGAAATAATAATATTACATTGAATAATACAAGTTGTTGGAGTAAAGAGCATAATACTCTTTTTGAATACAACTTAGAATTATTAATTTCATACAACATAAACTTAGAAGGAAATGTCATATAACAATTTAGAAGGAAATGTCATATAACAATTTATTGATGGCTTCAAAAACAAAATGAAAACAAATTCGTCTCAGAAAACAAATTGAACTCATCACAGATAACCCAAATCCCATACTAATTGCCTCCTACATCTGGTAAGAACATAGCCTCCTAAACATAATGTTTGGTGGCTTATGAACTGAAAACCCTAGATTGGTGGCAAAACGAATGGATTTAGGGATTTTGTAGCTATAATCAATTGTTTACCCTAAAAAAAATCATAGGGCAACAAAAACAGAACACGAACATAGACATGCATACCATACAAACCACATAAACAAAATCATCACTAGTCATAGAGGAAAGATGTATCCATACGCGAAAATGGGCCTCGAACATCTATATCAGACAACAATTCATCATCATCCAATGATTCTTCATCTAAGGAAGGGAACAAGTTCTCAATGTATAGATCTTGAAGATCCAGTTGTAAATCAAACATACCCTGTATTTCTTCATCTTCAGAAGTTATATTTCTTTCCCATTTAGGATCCGTTTCAACAGAAGTCGTAGAAGATGGAGGTAGGCGATTGTAGAAATCGAGCCATGGGTTAGAAGATCCAATCGTAGGATCACTTTCTTGGGACGAAGACAACCAAGAAAGACAAGACCTTGGTGACGCCATGTTCGAAAAACCCAGAAAAGTAAAGAACAAACTCAGATTTAAAAAACCCCTAAAATTATTAGGGTTTCAAAGAAGACGAAGATGGTGGAAAAAAAATGAAGATGAAGATAATAAACCGTAAACAGTAAGAATGGGGATGAAGATGAAGATCATTGAAGAAGATGAAGAAAAATACAGACGTTGAGGATGAAGATGAGAGAGAGGGAGAGATAGGGTTTCCGTAGAGTAAATAGGAGAATTAAAAAAGGGAGGAAATGATTAAGATTATTGATGTTGGGTTATATTGTTAATTATTTTGGGTTAGTAGGGTTTACGGGGGTAAATTCGTAATTACGTGTGTGAAGTAAGGGTATTTAAGTAAAAAAAGATTGACAAATATAGAAATGGGACAACTAAAAAAGACATTGCCAAATAAGAAAATGGGACATCTAAAATGGTTCGGAAGGAGTATGAATAATCAAAACTTAATAATTGAGCTGGCCTGGTACAAAATTAGAATGAATAAAAAAGAAATAATAGTATTACATTGAATAATACAAGTTGTTGGAGTAAAGAGCATAATACTCTTTTTGAATACAACTTAGAATTATTAATTTCATACAACATAAACATAGCATTACTAAAATAGAAGAAAACAATTAATAATGAAATTGATTAAGGTAGTTTTCAGGGCAGGCAGAAAACATTGATTATCCTTGGATTATTTGATTAAACATAAACAATATAGTAGCGATTACTGAATTAGAAAAACATTATCAGATCATTGATTAGAACGAGGCAAGATGCTTCCTAAACCAGTCCAGTAGCTCTTGATTTTTGCCAAGTTGTCTAGTTTCTCAGTAGCGGTGCCAGGTGTGTAGGTGACACGAGCATAGGTATCTCCTTTGAAAAGGTATACCGAATTCGGATAAGTATCATGATCCAAAGAAAAGGCACCATCTATGCCATTTTCAAAGATAGTCCCTCTTAAAGTCACCCAGTTTTGGCGTATGGGGCTACTGTTCAACAGTTTTCCAGCACCCTCATAGAAGATACGAGCATACTTATCTCCCTTAAATAGGTAAACTTCATAAGGACGTGATGTCTCAAATGCAGCATCCAACCCATTCGCAAAAACAGTACCCTTCAAATAAGGGAATACCTCTTCAATTGGGGAAGGCCCTACCAGGAGCTTGTTCTTTGGGTTTTTTAGACCGTAAGACCATTTGGCACAAAGGTTACCGGAGAAGATAAATGCAACTCCTTCTTCTACAGAAGGGAAAGCACAATCTATTCACTTTGGCTGGTCCATATAATATTGTGTCATTATATGTACCTGGATTCACTTCTTCAATGATATATTCCTTCTTCATGAATATATAAGCTTGGTTTTTGTGTCCTGATCTGAAAGCAGCGGTTACATAAATAGGGCTTGACATTTTCCTTAATTCCTTTATTTCTTTAATACTTGAAAATCCCTACCCCTGCGAAAATTTTCAACTACTCGTGTCAATGTACAAATCATTTTTTGGTTATTTGCATTGCTTTTATTCAATTTATATTTATATTCATCAAACAAAATAAATACACCGTATCTCTTTACTTTATTATTATTATTATTATTATTATTATTATTATTATTATTATTATTATTATTATTATTATTATAGTTTAGACACAGGGAAGGGAAGTGTAGATGAGCTAGAACTAATAACCAATCAGGATCATTATTTCATCTAAGCTTAACATGATTATATACAAACATAGAGAGATTAATTAATACAATATACAGTTGCTAACTTGAAATTAATTAAGAAAAAAAAATCTGATTTCAGTGATTAATTGAATGAACTAAAAATGATCTTAATAGAACACTAAAAAGGAAGAAAGAGAAGAGGAGTGTGAGTTTGTATACCTCTTGAATTAGTTTGATAAGTAAAGGCTTGATATTCAATCGGAGATGAAATGGAAGATTATTTTCATGGCAATATATTGATGATTACAAGTGGGGTATTAACAACTTATCATATTAATCAAGTTGACAATTTGCCTTAAATTAATATTCTCGTATTTAGGCTCAAATAATTTGATCAAGGGTTACTTATTTTTTTTGGTGAACTATCATACGTAATACTACATTTGTGTTCACATTGCTAATTTAATCTATTTTTACCCTGTTAAATTGATTAATTATAATCTTAAAATAATAACTTATAATCTTAATTAAATCTATTTTTGCGGCTATATTGAAGGAAAAATCTTCATTGTCATGAATTAAAATAGGAAACTTTCAAATGGCAATCTAAAAGTAATTGATTTTTCTTTTGGTGGACAAAAAATTTTCAAAATTCACATGGTAACTCTGAGATTTACCATATAAACATCATTAGATTTTTTTTATAAAAAGAAGCATTAGATATCTATTTGTTTTCACTCAATAATCATGAAAACAAGAATTACTCATCCCTTCAAGTTTAAGGTAAAAAATAATTTCATTTTCCCCCCAAAATACAAACCCTAGACATTTCCTAAAATCTAAATTAATTTCTGCTATTAATTGATGTAAATTTTATTTACTGCAAGTACACAGTGAATGTGTTGCTGCAGGTCGAACACAAGAAAGATAGAATAAAGAAATTGCAAATTTCAACTAATTATATTACTTAGAGAAAAAGATAAATCATTCTGAAAAGAGAATCTAAAGTCTCCAATATTGAAAAAACCCACCGAAAAATAAAAGTATCATTTTGCCCAAAAGTTCTTCACATATCTTTTTTTCTCTCTCATATATATAAGCTTTTTTTTGAGAATATTCCGTTACCGAAGAATTTTTGTGGATTAGTTATGATATAGTTGATATTATTGATAGTTAATTACAAGTAGTGATTATTATAAGAAATCAGTGAAATATTATATTATTATGGGAAGCTTTTTTAAACCTAATTTGTATAGATAATATGCACTCTATTTGTTTCAAAATGTTAATTAAGTTTGATATCTTGTACTATGATTATAAAAGTAATTACTAGATGTTTAATTTCATGTTTTATAAATGAAACTATAAATCTGAACTTAACAATCAAATGGGTTTACTTGATTAATGATTTTGTTATGCGGATAAGCAATACGTAAGGAACCTTAATCATTCTTGAAATCCCCTATTTAATTTTGCGGACTAATGAAATTATTTTATTCATTTTTAAACCAGATTGAAAATTTTTTCCATAAAAGAAAAGACTTTAAATAATACCTAGAAAAGGAAACAGCCAAAACAAAAATATGTAATTATCATTGGATAAATTCTCAAATAGTATGGTTTATGATTAGATTATTTTATTGGCTTAAGTTAATGTATTTTTTGTACTTTTAAAGTAATCACCTATAATTTAAAAATAATTAATTATAACATTTAAAGTGGAGTTTTAAAGTAATCATATATAAAATCAAATAATCACTTACAGTTTTATAATAATCAGTAAAATAGACTAATTATATAAATTCTCAAATAGTATGGTTTATGATCAGATTATTTTATTGGCTTAAGTTAATGTATTTTTTGTACTTTTAAAGTAATCACCTATAATTTAAAAATGATTAATTATAACATTTAAAGTGGAGTTTTAAACTAATCATATATAAAATCAAATAATCACTTACAATTTTATAATAATCAGTAAAATAGACTAATTATATAAATTCTCAAATAGTATGGTTTATGATCAGATTATTTTATTGGCTTAAGTTAACGTATTTTTTGTACTTTTAAAGTAATCACCTATAATTTAAAAATGATTAATTATTACATTTAAAGTGGAGTTTTAAAGTAATCATATATAAAATCAAATAATCACTTACAATTTTATAATAATCAGTAAAATAGACTAATTATATAGATTTGTGTTATGATTAGATAATTTCATTTATACACGGCAAAATAGTGAAATTTTTACAAGTATTTAAAAAGGACGAAGTACAAACTATGCATTAATTAGTAACTTTTGATCATAATTAAAATTAATAAGTCTTCTTTGTTTATGCGTAATTAAGGGGATTAATATGGCACATGGAACTTCCTTGCTCACATATACTTTTAAAGAGCAGTAGTCTAATTAACATATACTCACTCCGTTCCTTTTTGTTTTTCCACATTACTAAAACGGGTAGTTCCATAAGTTTTTCCACTTTAGAATACTTTCGATTTTGGAAAGTTTTTTTCCTATTTATACCCCTCAAATACCCTCTTTTACCCTATATATTTTTATTTTAAATGTTGGATTCAATTAAGATATGTGTGTAGCCTCCTTCATTTAACACCATCATAATTTTCTGCTTCCTCTCCCCACGTTGCTTTTTCTCTCTTCCTTGAGTTTCTTCTTCGACTTCTATTGTTACTGTTTGAAGCCTTTGTTTGTCCATGACAACCGTCGAATCTAAGAGTGATTCGACCATACCATCATACCTTTATGACGGTTTGTGTGATCGTGGAGAATTTTGTTCTTGTTCCATTAATGGGAGGTCACACTCTTATTCAAATGAAATTCTTAAATGGACTAAATAAGATCTTGAGGCATATCAAAAGGCGATGGAGGATGATGCTACATCTAGGTTTGGTGATTCTACCCCTTCTCCTAATGTTGAAGAAGAAGAAGATCTTGAGGCATATCAAAAGTCTCCATCTCATGTTAATCCTTCAACTCCATCAAAGATTCATGAAGACCAAGTTAATTTGGTTGTCCCTGACACTCCTGAGGAAGTTATTGCTGCGAGGGGTAAAAAAAACCCTAAAAAACGCACGTGAATTATGTAATTTTTTCTTGAATTTCCTTTTCATTGTACACTCATGATAAGTGCTGGTGATGTTTGCTGTTGGATTTGTTTGATTTTGTGATGTTTGATGTTGGATTTTTTCTGAACCTTTTTGATTTCGTCTTATTTTTTTTGGAAGTCTGTTCTTGAAATTTTTTAAAAAAACCCCTGTGATGTGTTTATGCAATTACTTGACTTAAAATCTGAAAAATTATCTATAATTACTTGGTTTAGTAGCAATTGTGTACAATCGGCACATCATATGATATTTTTTTTCATGTACAGTAATTTGCGTCATTTCTTGTTGAAATTTTAAAAAGCTGAGAGGTTCAAAGACCTCAATGATGATTCAGGGGGACAAAAAACTGAAATGATCATTATATAATGACGTAAATACATATACATGATCTTAAATTTCCATTTTGATGTTGATTTCATGATTAGTTGCTCCTAAGTTTTATAGAAACAATTTTGATGACGAAAAAAATAAACTGAGGGGCTGTAATTTATAATCATCTTTGAGATTCTTCCACTGCTTCATCATATGCTTCAAGTATTTGTTGATTAAGTTGTGCAGCATCTTCATTTTCTGTTTGTGTGCCTTGTTGATTTGTGCTTGGGTTAAGGAAACGTACACATTCCCTAACCAATTGTGATGGTACTCGCACTTGTATTCGTAACCTTCCATTGTCTTCTTGAACTTTCTTCCCTAGGTGTGGCTGAACATAGTCATTAGACCCTTTAACCTTTAGGATTTCATTTAAGTTGTGTTGTAATGAGATCCAAACATTGGTTAAAGTCTTTGGATGTAACTCTTCGAATGCATCTTCCACTGCTTTTATTAACTCATTCATGTTCTTTGGCATTTTCTTATGCATAAGTGATTGTATGCTCCTAAAAAAACCCAAATCTAGAATATTACAATCGGGACTATTTTGTGGTAGTTGAGTTAGAATGAATGTAAAACCCCCTTGCCTGTTGTTTCGTTGTCAAATTGGATCATCGTTTTTTATGTGAACCCTTGCATTATCTTGTTGGATGAAAATTATCGATGGACCATCACTTGGCCATTTTCATAGAATTGCTGGAATTAATTGTTCAATAAGCATGCTCCTATAAACTTCCTGAGTAACCGAATCAGTTGGTTTAATTTCTATAGACCCCCTTGGACGGTTAATTTAATTTCTTTGTGTTGCAACCCTACTTACGAAAGGGAAAATTCCGATTTTCCCATCAAATGTGCATTGGCCATATCGATTCCATCTAGGCCTTGCAACCGCCCCTAAAAACATAGCTTTTGGAATGAATTTTGATGACTTTCCCGCCCTATATGGAATTTTTTCTTTGTGTGCTATATAAAATCTTTGTGTCTTCTTGGTTAAGTAAAACTATTTTTCATCAATATGTATGAAGTCATACATACCTTTATACATTGGATGAAGATGAATTGTATCTTCTTGAATGAGACTTAAAATCCACTCAACCCTTCTTGCCTTGTTTGCATCCGTTAAATAAGGGTGTAATGGATTTGAATGTGCCTTAATCTCCCCCCTTCGTATCAATCGCCAAACCGTTGTTGGTGCCAAGTCTAAGCATGTTGCAACATCTCTTATGCATGTACGTTCACCCATTGGTTTTGATTCAAGTACGTTTGGTGGCACTTGAACTCTTTTTCTTCCACAATTCTTGTACTTTGAATCGACAACATAAGGCTTGTTTTCTTCTTTGGTTTCAATTGCAGGTTTCCATATGTTTCGAATTGTTCTTGGTGTGTAACCGTATTTGTTTGCTATTCGTACGAATGTACCATGTGAGAGTGAGTCACTTACTTTAAGTGACAACATTTCATGTAAGATGAGATGCCTCATGTCGTTTGTAAGCCTTGTTTTACGTTGATGTTGCTGCTCTATTTGTTGTGCATCATTTTCTTGTGGTTCCTCGTCGGAACTGGAGCTTGACTCTGGATCGTATGCATTTGATCCAAAATACCAAGCCCCCTCTACCTCATCTTCATCATTACAAGGCTAATGATGTTGCTGGACAGTTGTTTTTGGTGGGAGTGAGGCTGCTGTTTGGGTTTAATATAGTTGCTGTGAGGCTGTTTGCTGGACTTTTGATACTGTTTGCTGGACTTTTGATACTGTTTGCTGCACAAGTACTGTGAGGCTGCTGTATTATGCTTAAATAAGATGATTAGGAATTTGTAAGGTCATTTTTTTGGAGATTGTACTTGTAATTCTTCATTATATTAATCCATGTATTTCCAATTTGGCCAATGCAAGGCCAAATTATGCTGTTTTAGATGGCTGGAAATTTTGTATTTGGTCCATGTACTTCTAATTTTTCCCTCCTTTTTTTTAGAACCAAAAATGTAAACTTTCCCAATTTGGAAAGTGGTTACTTTCCCTCCATGTAAATTCTCTCTCTACAATAAAATTATATTTTTTTGATTATTTAATTATATCTACAATTAATTTCTCTCTCATTATTCCAATACAATCATTACTTCCCACTATTATATATTAAAATAATACCCACTATCACCAAAGATTCTATTTTTCTTAATCTTTGTGAAATACCCAAAGTGGAAAAACATATAGGAACGGAGGGAGTATATTAATTATAACATTTAAAGTGGAAAGTAATCATATATAAAATCAAATAATCACTTATAATTTTATAATAATCAGTAAAATAGACTAATTATATAGATTTGTGTTATGATTAGATAATTTCAATTATACACGGTAAAATAGTGAAATTTTTACAAGTATTTAAAAAGGACGAAGTACAAACTATGCATTAATTAGTAACTTTTGATCATAATTAAAATTAATAAGTCTTCTTTGTTTATGCGTAATTAAGGGGATTAATATGGCACATGCAACTTCCTTGCTCACATATACTTTTAAAGAGCAGTAGTCTAATTAACATATATATAATTATTTAGAAATTAGTACAAGATATTTCAAGATGGTTACATCATTTAATGTATTAAAAAATCATAAAAGTATATTTTATTTTATTATTTTCAATTTTTTTTATAAAATCTTTATGATGTTATTTATTAAATGAGTACAAGATATTTCAAGATGGTTAAAACATAAAGCCATAAAATTTTATTTTTTTGTTTGTACAAATATGTCAGAAATTTTATTAAAGTCGTGAATTGCACAAACATTATCCAGTATAATAAAATAAATATAACAAGATTCCACTAAATTATATTTGTTTAGGGAAATAACAATAGAAGCTCTCACCAACATTTATATTTTTTAGTTTGTTGTGTTATTAGTAACATAGTACCTGCGTTTTAATATGGCACATGCAATTTCATTATTTTCATTTACTTTTGAATATAGTCTAACATATTACTATAATTTAATTTGAATATAAACTGTAGTATTATAATATAACCAACTTTCATATAATAATACTTCAAGCCAGATTGGAAACTTATCATAAGTAGCAATACTATATTTGTGTTCACATTGGTAAACTATCATTCGACAAACTCTAAAATACGAGTGTATTAAGATAAGTTCATCTTTATTACATTAACCTAATAATAATTAACATGATATTTATGCTTCAAATATTTATACTCAATGCAAACAGATCTTGGAAAGTATTATTCAATTCAAAAGTGTGTTTTTAGGCTCATAGTACCGAAAATATCTTAAAGTTGCCCCCAAATCGCTTTAGCCGAGAATTGGAAAATCTGAATTTAAACTGCAATTCATTCTTATAACCGACATAGTACCATTGATCGCGATCAAGATAATCCAATAGTGACCAAACTGAGTCATATTTACCCCAAAGTATGCGCGAAAATTGAAGTAAGTCTGGCTATAACCGACTCAACACGAACTAATTTTCAAATTCTTATAAGTATCCAAATTGTTTTTAACCGAACTATTGTAAAAGCAAATTAATTTTTAAGTTAAAACAATTCATAACTCAAGAAAAATTATGTAACCAATTAATGTGCACTGATGATAACAATTTGGTTTCAGAGGTTACTGTATGTGAACTGCAGCAGAATGACGAGAAAAAGATGCTTCAGGCTTAACCAGAAATTTAGAAGAATTTCTAGAGAAGATACAAGATGTCTGAAGGAGCAGATGATTAGAATAATTTAGAGTTGAGTTAGAGTTGAATGACTATTGATGAAAATTAAAAACCTTAAAAGGCGTACTTCATATCAAGAACCCTCAAAATATTTAGCATAGAACTTTGAGGTTTAGCATATTTAAACTTGGTAACCTTTTTTGATAAAATACAACCTTAGTATAATATTGCTGTTGCTGTAGTTTGGTGTCCTTCATATGTTGATCACACACAATACTAGGAATGCTGCATATGTTGAGTATCATTATATTCAAAATAAACCTATCAAGAAGACATTAAGAAAGGTGGAACGTTGAAAAAAAAGGAAGAGGGAAGCTAAACATGACTTAGTTGACTGGCTTGATAAACGATATAAGATATCTAACCCTAAAAGTCAGTATTAAAATAGATATATGTGCAACAAGGAGGAGATTTTAACTGGACAATCACTGGCACTAAATTATTTGTTCATCCAGCCAATTTGATTTTATGGAATCAAGGCTTTAGCATTGTTGTGACTTGTGTACTCGATCAGTGCGGCCTTTGATGGATTTGAACTGAAAGCCTCAAAGAGCTTCAACAATGAAAAAGAAATGAAAAATATAAGCAAAGATGAACATAAGTATTTTATAAGGTATCTTGAATACCTCCCCCTCAAATGTAGTTTTATTATAAATCATTCAACAATACAATTATAATAAACCTCCCTTATCTTGAGAACAAATCTCTCAAGGTCACAAATACTAAAGCAAAGTAAGAACACTCTCAAGTTACTAACAATGCAATAGCCCTCTCAACAATATGTGTTTTTTTTTGGTATTTGTTCTATAAATGATACTCCCTTTTATAGTGGAAGGTGAGTATCATTCCTAGAACCTCTCAATTACTCACCATAAAGCACTTTTAACACCCCAATTAACTATGACAATAAACATTAGAGTAATGCACCACTTTATTGCATAATCACTTCAAATTCTGACCAAAAACATAATCCAATGTAGTCTGCTCAACTACCGCTCCATCGAGCCACTATCTCGCTCGGTCGAGCGAGCTTCCAGTGAAGCTACTGTCTCATTCTGCACATTCCGCTCGACCAACACACTTCCGCTCAACCGATTGACACTTGCTTTAATAGGATTGATGGACAAGAAGTCTACTAATCTAAATGAAAGTTGGATAACAATGAGCAAGAAATCTACTGATATAGGTCTTATGAAACTTTAATTTATCATCATTTGTAATTCCTACCAAATATATTCGACGAAAGCCATTTGTAGTTTGTGAATCACTAACTGCTTGTTTTGACATTTCTAAAAGTGCATGTTGAACTGCTATTTTTTGCTGCAAGGTTTTTGATAGCTCCTTAAATTTGTACTTTTTGGCATCAACTTGTGTTCTTACATTTATTGTTGTTGGGTTCTAAGATCTGTTTACCAGAGGTATAAACATTTAAGCCGTAAATGTTGTAATCAATTTTGATTTCCCAAAGAACTCTGAAACCTATCTGCCCAGAGTATGTTATGTTATTTCTATTTTGGTCAGATTTTTGCCTTTTCTGATAAGTACTGTATACTTATTAATCTATGTGCCGTCCAGGTTGGTCGTTCTGGAAGATATGGACACCTTGGGTTGGCTGTTATTCTAATAACATATGAGGATCGCTTTAATTTGTAAGTGTTGAGAACTGGCTTTCTTGGGAGCAACTTCAATTGGGATACTAAGCAAATCTTTTTTTTCAGAGACAAAATAGAACAGGAGCTTGGAATTCCTCCGCTTATGGATCAGTGTATCTACTGTCGTTGATAAAGCAAAAATCGTCTTATGATGAGTGAGTGAAAACAAATATTGGTGATTTCTTTATTTCCTTAAATGTTGAGTTCCTAGACTATGTGAATTTAAAGTGTAAATATTAATGAGAGAAATTAAAGTCTCATCAAGAAAACAAGACTGTTAGAGAGTAGAAAAAGATAATACAAGTATACAATTGTTAAGGGGAGGAAATAATTGCAATTTGCAAAACAATGGAGATGACTAAATCCTTTTTAAGATAATCAATTTTTGTAATGTATCACAAAACTCCCTTTTTGTTAAGTGTTAGGATTATTGAATAGATACTTAATTTCTCTCCACACTAGATGCACGAACAAAGTGCTTTCAAATGTTTGAAATGTCAACAAGAGATAACTTGAGGTTTATTTGAAGCCAATGTACTGTTAAAGATAGTTTTCGTG
>NC_080054.1:10437764-10547764 GCF_026212465.1 Amaranthus tricolor
CAATCCCCTGTTTCATTGTCAAAGACCCCATGTGTTCATGTAAATATTTCATAGGCTGTGGGTCTTTGACCTTTCGATTGTTCCTGAAATATTAAAAAAAAAGATTTAAAATTAAACAAAAGATAATAAAAAATTCAATATAATACTACTTAATTAACTAAATACTCACCAAATCCCGCATTGTTCTGGCGTGCGGGATTGAGCCACCTATATGGGAGGCTTCAGCTTTGTCTCTACCTCCACGTCGAATGGAGGAATTCCTAGCCGAAACGGCTTTATTATCTGGGCGTTCCCAATCAGCCTTCCATCGCGCCCAGGTCTCATTATCGATGGTAGGAGGTTTAAAATCAAGTTTGCTTTTCAACATCCTGCGCCATTTAAAAAGCATATCTGCATAGCCATGGAAGATTCGGACGAGGATCGTCTCCATCATCTTCTTCCATATTATGTATGGAATCACTTGCAGTATTTTCACTACTCCCATGAACTCGGTTACTGTTGTCTTCGTCGGTATTATTGTCGATGCTATTCGACAAATTATTCAAGAAGATGTCGCTAGCCCAATCATTAGGGTCGCTGCTCATTTTGCCTATAATATTTATTTCAAACCCTAATATTATTTTCAACTAAAATCAATCTCATCTATACCATAAAATGTCCCAATTTTATCTACGTAATGGATTTTATCATCCTAAATTAAACATTACTACGTATAGTATTAAAGTAATTCGAAAATTACATTTAAAAATTAAAAAAAAAAACTTTTTTTATCAACATATTCAACTCTTGTATTAGTGGTTGAAGATATAAGTCAATGTTGTGCTTTGGATTACTTGGCCCAGGGACAATCACGGTCAAAAACTTATACGGCTTCTTCATGCACATCCATGGCGGAAGATTGTACGGTGTGACAATGACAGGCCACAATGAATACTTTTGACCGGAACTTCCAAAGGGGTTAAAACCATCTGTACACAGACCAGGCCGCACATTTCGAGTCTCCATTGCAAAGTCTGGATGTATGTTGTTAAATCTCAACCACGCTTCAGCATCGGACAGATGTATCATCTCTCCATCATTAGTGCGGTGCTCTGTATGCCACCTTATATGCCTAGCTGTTGTCTCTGAAGCATACAATCTTTGTAATCTGGGGCCCAGAGGGAAGTAATAAAATTGTTTCCGCAAAACTTTATCGCCTTTACTGTTTCATCTCTATCTAGACGTTTCACAAATATAATAGAAAGTTGCATTTGCATTATTCCCCCAATATATCATACATTCGTTAGGACAACAATCTATCTTCTCAACGAGTAATCCAAGGGCAGCTATTTGTTTTTTCGTTTCATAGAAGTTGTTTACCATCATATTCTGTTTTTGTAACAATTCGTTCACAAAAGCACAAATATCGTCGTAACACCTCTTAGTGAGACGAAGGTCGGTCTGTCTTCAAGTTTGTAAGTCGACCAATAATAGACATCTTGGTGTGATTTTTACAACCTTCAAATAAAGGACTATTTACAGAATTTAACATTTCAAAGAACTGTCGACACTGAGGGTTTGGATATTTGTCAACATGTACCAGTGGTTCATTAACTACTGACACTACATCATACTGGGAGGGAAGGAACTGATGGTAAGTGTCTGGAAATACACAAGCTACTGCATCATGCACCATCTGTGAGTATGGATTTGGATTGTTTGACTATTGCTCTCCCATTACCGTTACAACATCAGATGTTGTTCTTATCTCTGTATTTTGATGATATTCCCACTCATAGTAATTTTTAACAAACCCCCTTCTCATTAGATGTTCTCTTATTTTATCTGCTTCCTTATAACAACAATTTTTCGACTTTTTACAAGGACATCTAATCTCAGAACTCATGCTTTTTGTACGAGCAAAATCTAAAAACTCTTCCAACCTTCTCATAAATCTTAAACTAAACTATCCATTTTTTCTTGGGTTGTACATCCAACTTTCTTCTTGCCTAAAATTCATTTTTAACACATATGTATAATATAATAATATAATTATTCAACTGATTAGTCAAGTAAGTTAATGACAATAAAAATATATAAAACAATTCATGAAATGATAATAATATAATTATTCTAATAAAAATTACTAAAGCAAATTAATGATAATAAAAATAAAATATAAAATAATAAAAAATATAATAAACTCAAGTAAATAACAAAGGAAAAAAATATATACTAATTAAATAATAAAATTAAATCAAATTAATGACAATAAAAATTAAATATAAATAATAAAAATAAATAAAACCACTCATGTAAAGATAAAAAACAAGCCACATAATAAAATAAAAAAATCATTAACCTCTTCTAATTCTTTAGTTTCCGAAGGAACAGAAACAAGAACACGAGCTGTACGGGCATCAGAAAATCGCACAAACGACTGGAAAAGGGACCTCTCTAGTGAAGAAGACGGCTCCCTCGAAGAACAGCTGACAGGTGACGGCTTCCTCAGGACGGCTTGTATCTTCGCCAGCCTGCCTCTTCAGCCCATGGCCGGAATCGGTTGAGATTCAGAGAGGAGAAGTCGGGCAAGTGAAAATCGCCAGACAGAGAAGATGCGGAAGAGTATTATTATTATTATTATTATTATTATTATTATTATTATTATTATTATTATTATTATTATTATTATTATTATTATTATTATTATTATTATTATTACTATTATTATTAAATATTTGGCCAGAATAAAGGACTATACTACCTACAAATTGCAATCCATTCCAACTTAATTTCATTAGTATAGAAAACTAGGTCCACCATCCATGAAGGGTTTCCCTTGCCCACAATTCATGTGCATTAAAGCTGAGAGGACCCAGATTCCCTATTGTAGCACTTTATTATTATTATTATTAGTAGTTAAATTCCCGTGGAAAATACGAATACTTAAATACTTATATGAATAATGATATAATTTTATAAAATTAATTCATTTACAACATACACTTAATTATTAATCTTTGTACTGTTATAATATTATCATAATCAAAGTGAATAAATAATTTATCATACAACAATATCAAAACAACACTTTTAATAATTATTGAAAATTGAGACATAAAATTTAAAAGCCTTTAACGATACGAATTTAGTTGAAAAAATAGTCAAATTAGTTAGCTTATTCATTATGTGATGATGATTTATCTATGTTCAAATAATAAAGATTTACATGTATATTTGTTTTTTAATTTATATAAGGTAATATTGTATTTCAATAGATCATGACATAGATTTATAGTTAATCAACAAATATTATATGTTTTAATGACTTAATTATTTCTTTAATTATCAAGTCAAATATCAAAAATTTTCATATCAATCAATGACATAAGAGAGTTGGAAAAATTTTTAATTACAATGTGACACGTGTCATTAAGACATTTATTTATTAGCTTTTTTTGCTTTTTATTGATTATTGATTATTGATTATGATAACAGTTAAATGAACGAAGTTTTAATTTTCTTTATGATGTGAGATAACAAAAAATTATAGGTTTACATAAGTAAATATAGTGTATCAATAGATCACATATATTTACATCCAATCAACAAATATTACAATGTGTTAATTATTTCGTTTAAATATGAAGTTAAGTATCAAACTTTTCCATGTTAATGATAGCAAATAAGTTGAAATTTTTTTAATAAGAGTGTGACAAGTATCACAAGTTTTTTTTATTAGTATATATTTTATGTATTATTTATTTATTGATTATTAATTATTGATTTTTTAATTAGTTTTATGATTTTACAGTAATCACCCTCAATAAAGTAAATATTTCCTCTCCCAACCACACAAACCAAATGACAATGAATCAAATCAGTCAAAAATTAATCCTATCAATTATCAGATTTATAACCCTAATCATATTAAAGCAAATCCACTCATAATCATGTACAAACATTATAAGCCTTTCCAAATCAAATCCTACTTTTCATTCAATTATATTACATACTCAGTAACTAAAAAATTAGATATGGCAATTCAGTTCGAATACGACCCTAGTCCTACTCTATTTGAAGAAAATAATTTGATTTGAATCCGAGGAAAAAGTTATCCGACTCCGACTCCAACTTTACGATGCGAGTCCGAGTTAGAGACGGACCGAAGTTGTCCTTATTAAAAATCCGACACTCTGACCCGACTCCGACTCTGAAGGAAATCCAACTTTGAATTTGACTTTTACCCTCAATATTTTATTTCATTTAGAACTCTAGACGTGACTAATTTAAGCTTTCTCTCATACTAATTGTAATTTTCGATTTGAAAAAGTACTTGGTATTTTTATTTAGATTAATTAATAAGAATACAAAAAATCAGATCAAGAGAAATAAAATACGCCAAATTAAAAAGCGAGAAAATTTTGTTAAATTGTAGTAGTAGGACTATTTCTCTTGTTAAACTTGAATTCAAAGTACATATATTTTTGTTAAATTTTATTTGAAAAATATACTTTGTTAATTTTGTACACTTTAAATTCGTTAGTACAATATCACAACGATTAAGGTTGATAATAATCCGACTCCGCATCCGAGACCCTCCGAGTTGGGGTTAAATTGAGTTCATGTAATCCCACTCCGAGTGGAGGTGGACCTAAAACAAAGTCTGACTATTATCCTGATCAAAATTGGACTATGTATAATCCGAGCCGAGTCCGACCCATTGTCATCTCTAATCAAAATCATCAAAACAAACATAAACAACAAAAGGGCACAACATAATGAGGTTTCAAAAACTTGATAATCAGTTTGAATTTTAAATGGATTGCAATGTTGTACAATAAAAGCAATCAAATGTAGTAGTAATAAAAACCATTACAAAGCTCCTCTTGTTTACATTAATGAAGATGTTTATCTTAATTAGGGGACATTTTGAGCATGTTCAACATGTTCGAATGGATAGAGATTCAAAATTTGGGGACCGCAATACTAAATTATGTAGTATCCCAAAACTTTTAAATGTTTTAAAATACAAAATTGTTAAAAAATTTGTATTTGCACAAGATTTTTAAAGAATTTGTCAATTTTTATTCTGCCTTGGTCCTAACAGTGGTATTCCAAAATTTGGATCAGTCGCTTACTCTTACTCCATGCGGCAACCATCCCGGTATATTCAGGATTTCATTAGTTTAGAATTGGCTTTTTTTTTTGAAATAAGCAAAAATAGATCTAAAACTAAATTATAATTTTAGATAACAAACCCGATAATAAAAAAATTATTAAAACAAGATAAAAACAAATTACCTAACTTTATTGAAAAAAGGACTAAGAAATTTGAAGAGACCAAGTTGTTTGGAGAATTGTACTCTTAATGGAAATTTAAATGAAAATTTAATTATTTGAAATAAAAAGAAAAAAAGAGAAAAGTCTTATAAAGCTTTCAAAGGAAGCTTTTCATGGGTAGTAAATGAAGCGCCAAAACTATTAGTGAAGGAATAACACGTGGCTTATGTTTTTATTGTATTATTAGAAGTTATTATTATTATTATTATTATTATTATTATTATTATTATTATTATAACTATTTTTTGATGAATAAAATTTTATTATAGAAAAAATCACAATATAAAATTCGGGAACATTCCAAGATAGCAAAACATAAAACGATACACCATAACAAGAAAATTATTAGCCTATACAACAACATAAGAAGACAAGAAAGTAAACATGAACAATTGTGTTTCCTTTGACTAGAATGAAAACCTTGTTCATCCTCAACATCGTTATCACCCTCAGAAAAAAAAGGTTTGATGTTTTAGCAAAAACAAAAAATTAAAAAAAATTAATAAAAAAAAATCAATTGTAATACGGAGAGTCGTGATCATCATACCCATGCCCCTCATAAGAAACTATGATTAGGATTTAAGGAGGAAAGAATGATGATAACTAATACTTATAAAGATGAGTGAGGTCAAAGAGTCCCTTGGCTCAAGTAAGATCTTCAAAGAGCGTCAGAACTTGCAACAACTCGAAAAGTTTGCAACTTAGACACACGATGACCTTTAACAACAAATCAAAAATAGAAATAGAAATAAGATGCACATAAAAAAAATAAAAAAAAAATAAATAAAATAAAAATAAGAAATGAAAGGTAAAAATATAATAGGGAGAGTATTAGTCAGAAATTCGAATATGACTTAACATTCATGTTTACCCATTCACAAGCATACTTCACAAAAATTCATTTAAGACTATCCAGTCCAGTGATTTTTATGACTTAACAAAATTTGAATATGACTTAACATCCACTATTTTATCTAGGTTTCATTAATTTCTAATTAATTTCTCTACCTCTTCGACAATTAGTTTTTTTTAATCTTCTACCTATCTAACTTTGTTCTCCTACTACAAAATTTATTTACCCCTTAAATATTCACCCTAAATCTAAACGGGGCCAAAGAAGTAAAAAATTTCTATGCTTTCTAATCCAAAATCATGTGCTGAAAATTGAAATGTTGTAGCAATAAAAAAAACTACCTATTCTAATTTCTTTTGCGAAAAACTACCTTATATTACCCAAACGTATGCAAAACACTACGTGCTGACGGAATCCGTTTTTTAACCGTCAAGTTTTGGTTTGACCAAACAAGTTTTTTGCACGTGATATTATAATTGCACTTAAGTGACGATTGCTCCACTCTCAATAGCTTATTCCTTCCATTCTATTTGCTTCTCATTGTTCATGGAGTTAACCTATGCATGCAACAATTTATTCAAGGTGAAGATTTAGCATTTACTCTTCTAATCTATTGATAAGTTAATTGTTCTTCATCGATTGCATTAAACCAACAACGTATAATTTCTTCTTCTCTTTTCTGCATGGATATGTATAATAATCTGCTTCTCACATTTTCTTTCTCTTTTAAATTATCTGATTTTATCAATCTACTAACATAACGAAGATTAGATTTTTTTTATCAATCTAAACACAAGTTCATCTTTAATTTGTTAATAATGGCTAAAAAGAGGAGAGTGGTGAAGAGAATTACATTTGATTTTAAATGGGTAACTAAATACGGATATTTTTTTTCCTTATGTTTCTTGATTGTTTGTTATGGTTTAATTGATTGACCTTGTCTTTAATCTTGATTTTTCGATTTTTGCTTCTGTTGTGTGTTTAATTGTAGAAACTATGCTACTATTATTTAACCTATGAGATAATGAATCCAATCAATATTAGATGGTTTGGATGATTTTTTTGTGACTATGAATTACAAGACAAAGTATAGACAATTAGATTCATCTATCAAAATGAACCTACTCAGCCCCTCAATTTGGTATCCAATGAAAAAAACTTGTTTGTCTTGAACCTCCTTTCAGGATTCTCCTTGGTCCACAAAGTTTTCTTTGCAAAAGGAGCACCATAACCACACTTATCGACCTTCGATTTTCCTATTTAAAAAGATGAGGGCATGGTTTGAATGCAATAAATAAGGAAGAAGATGTAAGAGTTAGGTAATAACAGGGGCTAAAATCTACTTCTAAATATGGAAAATGGAATTAATTAATAAGGGAAGGGAAAACAGGAAAGAACAGGAAATTGGAAGGAAAATAGAACAAATACAGAGGGAAAGGTAGATTTAGTAACATCACGAGGGAAAAACGTGCTTGGTCAAAAAAAAATTTTAAGGTCAAGAATCAGATTCTGTCACGTGGTTCAGTTTTGCATACGTTTGGGTCATATAAGGTAGTTTTTCGCAAAAAAATTAAAACAAGTAGCTTTTTTTAAAAAAGGTGGTATAGAATATGTTTTTTTTTAATAATTTTCTCTAATTTTAATGTATTTTTTGAACAAACAATATATATTTCATTTTTTTCAATTTGATGTAATATATATCGTTTTTGATAAAAATTATCACTAATGTTAATTATTATTGTAAACATTATCACTAATGTTAATTACGTATCGAGACTGTCGCTCCTACTACAAATGTTCTAATTAAATACATCATTCCCTTTTTAATCCATTGAGTATTATGACTTATCTCTAACCATTCAATCACTCGACTGAGTCGTTGCCCTACTGAACGGGTTGCTTCAGTAATCTGTTTGGTAGAATACACAAGGGACAGCTAATCCCAAGGCAACTACCGACCAAGACGTTGCTCGATATCTTAACGGGTCGTTGAAGTTAAGAGTATGCATACCCCCATGGTGGCCCTTATTAGGATTGCACCAATGGAGAAAAAATTACCCTATTGGGTACCAATTTTCGATTTTTCGTATTAGGAATATCCTTTTCACAACTCTATTGGGTATTCCAAACAAATTCCTCAAAATAAGTTTTTATTAATTTTTAACGGATATTTCATGATATACCACTGAGTTTTTTCGAAATTCACCATATACCACACGAAATGTTTTAATTCACCGTATATACCATTGAGTTTACGTCCGTTAGCACAGAATACCATTAATGACAACTGCCGTCAGTGTGCCGTCAGCACTTCCTTCCTCTAGGGTTCTCTCCATTGACTTCCTCAATTTCCCTCTCTCTCCTCATCGAGAAGGTACTAATTTATCTTTAATTTCTGAATTTATCATCAAGAAAATTAAATTCAAGCTTCAAATTTTGAATTTTCAATTATCAAATTTTGATTTGAGATTTTGAATAGTTTTAGCAGCATCAATAGCATTTGCACTAATCTCAAACCCTCTTATAGATCTTGTTAAATTGTTTTTGCCTCTTGCAGAGAAAGACCATGGAAGTTTGTTTTCTATGTCAAACAAGAGAAACCCAGTTAAAACAAGAAGAACCCAATTAAAAAAGAAAAAGAAAAACATGCAAAGAATTTTTGAATTCAACAACTTCAAGTATTGATTTATCAAAAAAATCAGGAGGAAGATTAGTAGATCCAACTTCAGTATTATTTTCCAATCAATCAAGAATCTCAAAATCCTAATTTTATAAACGAAAAAAAGGTTCCAGTTAAGGCACAGAAAGATGGAAATACACATTCAGATCTCCAAAATGCCAACAAAAAAATCTCATAAACATCCAATTGAAAGACACAATAATTTAAATCAACACCCAGCTTCCCAAAATTCCCAAAAAATATCAAAAAACAAATCTTTTACAAAACTCAACCAAAACCCAATTACCAAAACCAAATAAAAATAGCAAAAGGCTGAGAAATTGATGAATATGTTAATCAAATTAATTACCTTGTATCAAATAGAATCAAAGAATAAATCCAAAGGTATGAAAAATCTGAAATGATCAGAGTGTGCGATGAGAACGGATGAAGAAAATTTTGTTTGATTTGAAATGGTTGAATTGAAAGAGGAGAGAGAAATGAGACTTAATGAGAAGGGATGAAGAGGCTGATGGAAAAGGATGTGAACAGTGGATTCACCGTTCATCAAGCCTAATAATGGCGCCAGTTGAATGCGTAAGGGGATACTGGTAATTTACCACAAACGGCACACTGACGGCAGTTGTTATTAATGGTATTCTGTGCTAACAGACGTAAACTCAATGATATATGGTGAATTAAAACATTTCGTGTGGTATATGGTGAATTTCGAAGAAACTCAGTGGTATATCATGAAATATCCGAATTTTTAAATTAGTTATTTGTGACAAACCTAACCAGATGACACTATATTGTATTTGTAAAGTTATTTAACTAGGAATGTAAAAATAAAATAATAACAAGTATTTAAAATGGAGGAAGCATAAAGTATGAATTATGTACTATAGGCGATTATAAAATAGTACATATACTATGAATTAGAAAATAAAAATGAGACTTCTTTGTTTATACTTATGGGGATAAAATTTCCTTGCTCACATATACTTTTGAAGAGCACATTTCGAGTCTCCATTGCAAAGTCTGGATGCATGTCATTAAATGTCAACCGCGCTTCAGCATCGGAAGGATGTATCATCTCTCCATCTTTAGTGCGGTGCTCTGCATGCCACCTCATATGCCTAGCTGTTGTCTCTGAAGCATACAATCTTTGTAATCTGGGGCCCAGGGGGAAATAATGAAATTGTTTCCGTGAAACTTTATCGCCTTTACTGTTTCTTCTCCATCTAGACGTTTCACAAATATAACAGCAAGTTGCATTCGCATTATTCCCCCAATATATCATACATCTGTTAGGACAACAATCTATCTTCTCAATGGGTAATCCAAGGGCAGCTATTTGTTTTTTCATCTCATAGAAGTTGTTTACCATCGTATTCTGTTGTGGTAACACTTCGTTCACAATAGCACAAATAACGTCGTAACATCTCTCAGTGAGACGATGGTTTGTCTTTAGGTTTGTAAGTCGACCAATAATAGACATCTTGGTGTGATTTTTACAACCTTCAAATAAAGGACTATTTACAGAACTTAACATTTCAAAGAACTGTCGACACTGAGGGTTTGGATATTCGTCAACGTGTACCGGTGGTTCATTAACTACTTACACTACATCATACTGGGAAGGAAGAAACTTTTGGTAAGTGTCTGGAAATACACTAGGTACTACATCATGCACCATCTGTGAGTATGGATTTGGATTGTTTAACGATTGCTCTCCCACTACCGCTACAACATCAGATGTTGTTCTTATCTCTGTACTTTGATGATATTCCCACTCATAGTAATTTTCAACAAACCCCCTTCTCATTAGATGTTCTCTTATTTTATCTGCTTCCTTATAACAACAAGTTTTAGACTTTTTACAAGGACATCTAATCTCAGAACTCATGCTTTTTGTACGAGCAAAATCTAAAAACTCTTCCAACCTTCTCATAAATCATAAACTAAACTTCTCATTTTTTTCATCGGTTGTACATCCAACTTCTTTCTTGCGTAAAATTCATTTTTAACACCTATGTATAACATAATAATATAATTATTCAACTGATTAGTAAAGTAAGTTAATGACAATAAAAATATACAAAACAATTCATGAAAATAACAATATATAATAATAATAATATAATTATTCTAATAAAAATTATTAAAGCAAATTAATGACAATAAAAATAAAATATAAAATAATAAAAAATATAAAAAAACTCAAGTAAATAACAAAGGAAAAAAATATATACTAATTAAATAATAAAATTAAATCAAATTAATGACAATAAAAATTAAATATAAATAATAAAAATAAATAAAACAACTCGTATAAAGATAAAAAACAAGCCACATAATGAATAAGAAAATCACTAACCTCTTCTAGTTCTTTAGTTTTAGAAATATACAATACACAACAATTTCTTATTTATACAAAACATGGAGACAACACGGCGATTACAACCCCATCGCCATGTATAGAATTCAAATTCAAAAAATATGGCAACCAAAGGGCTTCCAAACGTTCTGTCGCCTATATTTAAAAAAAAATAAACATATAAAACAACAAAACATGTCGACATGGCGATTAAGAGCTTCGTTGCCAACAATTAAAACAAAAAAAATTCCGGTCCTCCTGGCGACCATATGGTGACCACCATAACCCGTCGCCCACTATTAAAATAAAAATAAAAAAAATACTGTATTTCCGGGCGACTAAATGGCGACCATATAGCCCGTCGCCATTCTATTAAAATTAAAAAAAAAAATAAATGCCTTTGGCGAGTGATTGGCGACCACGTACCCCGTCGCCAAAATACTTTCCCATATGGTGACTAATCTGGCCTTCACCTTGCCGTCGCCACTGGCGACCAACCCTTCTCTCGCTATTTTTCCATCGCTATTTCAATAGTTATTTGTAGTGACCTGGATTGGGAAGCGTATCCGGCAATGGCACAGTGGCTGCTGTCAAGGGAGTAGCCGCCTGCTTCCCCGATGACTTAAGCATCGAAACCCAACTGAGACCAACTGTAGGTTAGCTGGAACCTGAAGGAACGGAAACAGGAACACGAGCTATACGGGCATCAGAAAATCGCACAGACGACTGGAAAAGGGACCTCTCCGGTGAAGAAGACGGCTCCCTCGAAGAACAGCTAACAGGTGACGGCTTCCTCGGGACGGCTTGTTTCTTCGCCGGCCTGCCTCTCCTGCCCATGGCTGAAATCCGTTGAGATTCAGAGAGGAGAAGTCGGGCAAGTGAAAATCGCTAGAGAGAGAAGATGCGGAAGAGTATTATTATTATTATTATTATTATTATTATTATTATTATTATTATTATTATATGTTTTAATGACTTAATTATATCTTTAAATATCAAGTTAAATATCAAAAATTATCATCTCAATCAATGACATAATAGAGTTTGAAAATTTTTTAATGACAATGTGACACGTATCATCCAGACATTTATTTATTGGTTTTTTTTTATTATTATTGATTATTGATTATTGATTCTTGATTCTTGATTAGGAATTTAGTTTCTTTAGATACACTTATTGTATATGTTGGAATGTAAGACCATTATGAAATCAATACTAACCAACTATTCAAAATGAAAATACTCTTATTTTTGTTCTTTTAATAGCTATTTCAAAGTTAACTTAAAATTAATTACTTATGCAAAGTTAAATAGCAAATTTCTAAACTTAAAATAACATCAAATTTAACTTATCATACATACAAAAATTAATATTTTTTGGTCATTAGATCACTTGAGTTTTGATAACGGTTTAATGAACCAAGTTTTAATTTTCTTTATGATGTGAGATAACAAAAAATTATAGGTTTACATAAGGAAATATAGTGTATCAATAGATCACATATATTTACATCCAATCAACAAATATTACAATTTATTAATTATTTCCTTAAATATGAAGTGAAGTATCAAAATTTTCCATGTTAATGATAGCAAATACATTGAAATATTTTTTAATAAGAGTGTGACACGTATCACAAGTTGTTTTTTTATTAGTATATATTTTATGGATTATTTATTTATTGATTATTAATTATTGATTTTTTATTAGTTTTATGATTTTACCGTAATCACCCTCAATAAAGTAAATATTCCTCTCCCAACAACACAAACCAAATGACAATGAATCAAATCAGTCAAAAATTAATCCTATGAATTATCAGATTTATAACCCTAATCATATTAAAGCAAATCCACTCAAAATCATGTACAAACATTATTAGCCTTTCCAAAATCAAATCCTACTTTTCATTCAATTATCTTACATACTCAATGCCAACTTAAGCCATCGTAGTAACTCAAAATAAGATATGGCAATTCAGTTCGAATCCGATCCTAGTTCTATTCGATCTGAGGAAAATAATTCGATTTGAATCCGAGGAAAACGTTATCCGACTCCGACTCCAACTTTACGATCCGAGTACGAACTAGAGACGGACCGAAGTTGTCCTTATTAAAAATCAGACACTATGACCCGACTCCGACTCTGAAGGAAATCCAACTTTTAATTTGACTTTTACCCTCAATATTTTGTTTCCTTTAGAACTCTAGACGTGACTAATTCAAGCTCTCTCTCATACTAATTGTAATTTTAAATTTGAAAAACTACTTGGTATTTTTATTTAGATTAATGAATAAGAATACGAAAAATCAGATCAAGAGAAATAAAATACGCCAAATTAAAAAGCGAGAAAATTTTGTTAAATTGTAGTAGTAGGACTATTTCTCTTGTTAAACTTGAATTCAAAGTACATATATTTTTGATAAATTTTATTTGAAAAATATATTTTGTTAATTTTGTACGCTTTAAATTCATTAGTACAATATCACAACGATTAAGGTTGATAATAATCTGACTCTGCATCCGATTGCGTCCGAGTTGGGGTAAAATTGGAGTTCATATAATCCGACTCCGAGTGGAGGTGGACATAAAAACAAAGTCTGACTATTATCCGGATCAAAATTGGAGTATGTATAATCCGAACCGACTCCGACCAATTGCCATCCCTACTCAAAATCATCAAAACAAACATAAACATAAAAAGGGCACAACATAATAAGGAATCAAAAACTTGATAATCAGTTTGAATTTTAAATGGATTACAATGTTGTACCAAAAAAAAACAAATGTAGTAGTAGTAAAAACCAAAGCTCCTCTTGTTTACATTACTGAAGATTTTTATCTTAATTAGGCAACATTTTGACTTTTGAGCATGTTCAACATGTTCGAATGGATACAGATTCAAAATTTGGGGACCTCAATACTAAATTATGTAGTATTCCAAAACTTTTAAATATTTTAATATACAAAATTGTTAAAAAATTTGAATTTGCACAAGATTTTTAAAGAATTTGTCAATTTTTATTCTGCCTTGGTCTTAACAGTGGTATTCCAAAATTTGGATTAGTTGCTTACTCTTACTCCATGAGGCAACCATCCCGGTATATTTAGGATTTCATTAGTTTAGAATAGGCTTTTTTTTTTAAATAAGCAAAAAATAAATCTAAAAATAAATTATAATTTTAGGCAACAAACCCTATAATAAAAAAATTATTAAAACAAGATAAAAACAAATTTTCTAACTTTATTGAAAAAAGGACTAAGAAATTTGAAGAGACCAAGTTGTGTGGAGAATTGTACTCTTAATGGAAATTTAAATGAAAATTTAATTATTAGAAATAAAAAGAAAAAAAGAGAAAAGTCTTATAAGCTTTCAAAGGAAGCTTTTCATGGGTAGTAATTAAGCGCCAAAACTATTAGTGAAGGAATAACACGTGGCTTAAGTTTTTATTGTATTATTAGAAGTTAATATTATTATTATTATTATTATTATTATTATTATTATTATTATTATTATTATTATTACGGATATTTCATGATATACCACTGAGTTTCTTCGAAATTCACCATATACCACATGAAATGTTTTAATTCACCGTATACCATTGAGTTTACGTCCGTTAGCACGAAATACCATTATTATTATTATTATTATAACTATTTTTTGATGAATAAAATTTTATTATAGAAAAAATCACAATATAAAATTCGGGCACATTCCAATATAGCAAAACATAAAACGATACACCATAACACGAAAATTATTAGCCTATACAACAACGTATGAAGACAAGAAAATAAACATGAGCCTCAGCAAAGTTAAGTAGTTGAGCCAACATGTAACCTCATAGGACAATAATACATAACAATCGGCAGCAGACTTTACATATACTAATCAACTCATTGTAATAAAAAACGAAGTAAAAATTATAACATATAAAATTTAATTATAATAGATTAACTCATTGAGTTTACCTTCATAAAGGAATTGTGTTTCCTTTGACTAGAATGAAAACCTTGTTCATCCTCATCATCTTTATCACCCTCAGAAAAAAAAGGTTTGACGTTTTAGCAAAAAAAAAAATTTAAAAAAATTAATAAAAAAAAAAATCAATTGTAATAGGGAGAGTCGTGATCATCATACCCATGCCCCTCATAAGAAACTATGATCAGGATTTAAGGAGGAAAAAATGATGATAACTAATACTTATAAAGAAGAGTGCGGTTAAAGAGTCCCTTGGCTCAAGTAAGATCTTCAAAGAGCGTCAAAACCTGCAACAACTCGGAAAGTTTGCAACTTAGACACACGATGACCTTTAACAATAAATCAAAAATAGAAATAGAAATAAGATGCACATAAGAAAAATAAATAAATAAAAATAAAAATAAGAAAAAAAAGGTAAAAATATAATAGGGAGAGTACTAGTCAGAAATTTGAATATAACTTAACATCCATGTTTACCCATTCACAAGCATACTTCACAAAAATTCATTTAAGACTATCCAGTCCAGTGATTTTTAAGACTTAACAAAATTTGAATATGACTTAACATCCACTATTTTATCTAGGTTTCATTAATTTTCTAATTAATTTCTCAACCTCTCCGACAATCAAATTCTTTTAATGTTCTACCTAACTAATTTTATTCTCCTACTATAAAATTTATTTACCCCTTAAATATTCACCCTCAATCTAAACGGGGCCATAGAAGTAAAACATTTCAATGTTTTCTAATCGAAAATCATGTGCTGAAAATCGAAATGTTCTAGCAATAAAAAAAAACTACCTATTTTATACCACCTTTTACAAAAAACTACTATTCTAATTTCTTTTGCGAAAAACTACCTTATATGACCCAAACGTATGCAAAACACTACGTGCTGACGGAATTCGTTTTTTAACCATCAAGTTTTGGTTTGACCAAACAAATTTTTTGCACGTGATGTTATAATTGCACTTAAGTGACGATTGCTCCACTCTCCATAGCTTATTCCTTTCATTCTATTTGCTTCTCATTGTTCATAGAGTTAACCTATGCTCAACAATTTATTCAAGGTGAAGATTTAGCATTTACTCTTCTAATCTATTGATAAGTTAATTGTTCTTCACCGATTGCATTAAACCAACAACGTATAATTTCTTCTTCTCTTTGCTGCATGGATATGTATAATAATCTGCTTCTCACATTTTCTTTCTCCTTTAAATTATCTGATTTTATCAATCTACTAACATAACGAAGATTAGATTTTTTAAATTATCTGATTTTATCTTTAATTTGTTAATAATGGCTAAAAAGAGGAGAGTGGTGAAGAGAATTAGATTTGATTTTAAATGGGTAACTAAATATAGTTTTTTTTTTCCTTACGTTTCTTGATTGTTTGTTATGGTTTAATTGATTGACCTTGTCTTTAATCTTGATTTTTTGATTTTTTCTTCTTTTGTGTGTTTAATTGTAGAAACTATGCTACTATTATTTAACCTATGAGATAATGAATCCAATCAATATTAGATGGTTTTGATGATTTTTTTGTGACTATGAATTAAAAGACAAAGTATAGACAATTAGATTCATCTATCAAAATGAACCTAATCAGCCCCTCAATTTGGTAACCAATTCAAAAAACTTGTATGTCTTGAACCTCCTTACAGGATTCTCCTTGGTCCACAAAGTTTTCTTTTCAAAACGAGCACCATAACCACACTTATCGACCTTCCATTTTCCTATTGAAGAAGATGAGGGCATGATTTGAATGCAATAAATAAGGAAGAAGATGTAAGAGTTAGATAATAACAGGGGCTGAAATCTACTTCAAAATATGGAAAATGGACTTAATTAATAAGAGAAGGGAAAAGAGGAAAGAACAGGAAATCGGAAGGAAAATAGAACAAATACAGAGAAAAAGGTAGATTTAGTAGCATCACGTGGGAAAAACGTGCTTGGTCAAAAAAAAATAAAGGTCTACAATCGGATCCTGTCACATGGTAGAGTTTTGCATACGTTTGGATCATATAAAATAATTTTTCACAAAAACAATTAGAACAAGTAGCCTTTTCTACAAAAGGTGGTATAGAAAAGGTAGTTTTTTTTTTTTAATTATTTTCTCTAATTATAATGTATTTTTTGAACAAACCATATGTATTTCATCAAATTTGATGTAATATTTATCGTTTTTGATAAATATTATCTCTAATGTTAATTATTATTGTAAACATTATCACTAATTTTAATTACGTATCGAGACTGTCGCTCCTACTACAAATGCTCTAATTAAATACATCATTCCCTTTTTAATCCATTGAGTATTATGACTTATCTCTGACCATTCAATCACTCGACTAAGTCGTTGCACGACTGAACGGGTTGCTTCAGTAATCTGTTTGGTAGAATACACAAGGGACAGCTAATCCCAAGGCAACTACCGACCAAGACGTTGCTCGATATCTTAACGGGTCGTTGAAGTTAAGAGTATGCATACCCCCATGGTGGCCCTTATTAGGATTGCGCCAATGGAGACCAAATTACCCTATTGGGTACTAATTTTCGATTTTCCGTATTAGGAATATTTTTTTCACAACTCTATTGGGTATTCAAAACCAATTCCTTAAAATAAGTTTTTATTAATTTTTAAATTAGTTATTTGTGACAAACCTAACCAGATGACACTATATTGTATTAGTAAAGTAATTTAACTAGGAATGTAAAAATGAAATAATAACAAGTAATCCAAATGGAGGAAGCATAAAGTATGAATTATGTATTATAGGCGACTATAAAATAGCACATATACTATGAAATAGAAAATAAAAATGAGACTTCTTTGTTTATACTTATGGGGATTAACAAGGCACATGCAATTTCCTTGCTCACATTTACTTTTGAAGAGCAGTAGTATTATAATGTCACAAACTTTGATTTAATAATACTTTAACTTGTGTGTTCATATTAGGTTTAATGTAGATAAAATTTGAATAACTTTCTAGGATATGGCTATGTAAATTAAAGGTAATATGGAAAGAAAGTCTACTTTCTATTTTGCCTCTCTTACGATTTGTTGGCTGCTAATAGTAATTTTGTGACTTTTACGATAGAGTAAACACAATGCAACACGGCGTACTTCTTGACAAGGATGATAGATTAAAAGGTAGAGCTCGAGAGATTAAAAAAGAGTACAAGAAAGACCGAAGACTTCTTAAAGGATATGATTGGAATATTATATGAATAATCAAGACTTAATTATTGATTTGGCCTAGTACAAAATTAGAATGAATAGAAAAGAAATAATAGTATTACATTGAATAATACAAGTTGTTGGAGTAAAGAGCATAATACTCTTTTTGAATACAACTTAGAATTATTAATTTCATACAACATAAACTTAGCATTACTGAAATAGAAGAAAACAATTAATAATGAAATTGATTAAGGAGTTGGGTGTATTTCCTTAGAAACAAACACAAATTAGAATTCTTCGATCTGATAATGGTACTGAGTATAAGAATATCGACATGAACCTTTTTAATGACACAAATGGCCTTATCCACCAAACCACATGATGTGATACCGCACAACAAAACGGGGTTGTAGAAAGAAAAAACCGAACTCTGTTGGAAATGATCCGGGCCATAATGATATAATCCGCTGTTCCTGCTTATTATTGGCCTGAAGCCATCTCCATAGCCACCTATCTTACCAATCGCCTTCCTACAAAGAGCCTAAATTTTTCTACCATGTTAGATACCCTAAAAACTCATGCCAATATTCCTTCTACTCATTCATTACCACCTCGAGTCTTTGGTTGTGTTGTGTATGTTCATTTGCCTAAACGAGAAAGAAATAAACTTGAACCACGTGCTGTTAAGTGTGTCTTTGTGGGATATGGGACTACTCAAAAGGAATACCACTGTTTCAACCCAGTTACTAAACGGTTATATACTACCATGGATTGTGATTTTGTTGAAACAGAATTCTATTACCACCACCTTCGATCTAAGGGGGAGAGTCCTAATGAGGATATAGATCTAAGTTGGTTAGTCTACCCAGAACTGAGTGATCTCGACCCAAAAGAACAAGTAGGCGATACCACGAAGGCAACTAATAACATTATACAGTCCGATTTCAACAATATCGTGCCTGATTCAACCGTGTCTGAGTCTCCTGTTCAGAAAGGCATTGAGAAGTGAAAACTGGAGATCAGCCATGGAAGAAGAGATAAATGCACTAATCCGGAACAACACTTGGGAAAAGTGCACATTACCCACTGGAAAAAGACCTGTTGGTTGCAAGTGGGTCTTTACAATTAAGCACAGAGCAGATGGCAGCATTGAAAGATATAAGGCAAGGCTGGTAGCAAAAGGATACACAAGGACTCATGGGATAGACTACGATGAGACCTTCTCTCCAGTAGCAAACTTCAACACCATTAGAGTTCTTTTCTCGATTGCAGCAAACCGAGATTGGCCCTTATATCAATTCGATGTAAAGAATGCATTTCTTCATGGAGACCTATCCAATGAGGTATATATGGAAGCCCCACCAGGATTCTCGCATGGTTTTGGTGAAGGGGAAGGGTGCAGACTGAAAAAAGCTCTGTATGGGTTGAAGCAGTCACCAAGGGCGTGGTTTGGAAGGTTCACTATGGCAATGAAGAAATTCGGTTACAAACAGAGCAATCCAGATCATACCCTGTTTCTAAAGAGAAGAGGCACGAGAGTAACCTGTCTTATCATATATGTTGATTATATGATTATAACAAGAGATGACAAAAAAGAAACAGAAGAGTTAAAGAGTAAGCTATTCAAAGAGTTTGAAATGAAAAATCTCGAATGTCTGAAATATTTTCTGGGAATAGAAGTGCTTATATCAAAAAAGGGTATTTTTTATATCACAGAGGAAATACATCTTAGACTTCTTGACATAAAAAGGTATCATAGACTGCAAACCAGCTAATACTCCTATGGTGATGAATCATAGACTCCAGATCCTTGAAGACGCTGAGTTGACAAACCAAACTCAGTACCAGAAGCATGTTGGGAAACTGATATACTTGTCTCATACCCGACCAGATTTAGCCTATGCTGTGGGAGTAGTTAGTAGGTTCATGCACAAGCCTCAAAAACAGCATCTTGATGCTGTATACCGAATTCTGCAATATTTGAAGGGAACTGCTGGAAAAGGGGTTTTGTATAGAAATCATGAACACCTAAATCTACATGCTTTCACAGATGCAGATTGGGGTGCAGACCGTGATAGTAGGAAATCTACTTCTGGTTACTTCACCCTTGTGGGTGGGAACTTAGTCTCTTGGAAGGGCAAACTACAATTTGTAGTAGCTATGTCCAGTGCTGAAGCAGAATTCAGGGGAATTGCAAAAGGTATCACTGAAGTTCTTTGGCTCTGAAAACTCTTGAAGGAACTCGGGTATACACCCGAGAAAAGTTGTGAGTTGTACTGTGATAATATGGTAGCCATACGAATATCTGAGAATCCAGTGAAACATGACCGAACTAAACATGTAGAAATAGACAGACATTTCATTAAAGATCATCTAGATGGAAAAATAATAACTCTACACTTTGTTCGGTCAGAAGACCAACTAGCCGATATTCTAACAAAAGCTTTTTCCACACAAGCATTTGATCAAGTATTGAGCAAGTTGGATGTTAGGGATGCTACCATTCAACTTGAGGGGGAGTGTTAGAAAGTCCTTTAAACTTTCGCTGTTAGGAATATCAATCACCTCCAATTTATTAGTATAGTTGGGGGCTGTAATTAGAGCCTAATTAAGCAATCTGTGTATATAAATATTGTTGTAATTATCTCAAGAATTACTCTGTTATTTTAACTTATTGAATCGGAGATGAAATGGAAGATTATTTTCTTGGCAATATATTGATGATTACAAGTGGGGTATTAACAACTTATCATATTAATCAAGTTGACAATTTACCTTAAATTAATATTTTCATATTTAGTTTCAAATAATTTGATCAAGGGTAACTTAGTTTTTTGGTGAACTATCATAATTAATACTACATTTGTGTTCACATTGCTAATTTAATCTATTTTTACATTATTAAATTGATTAATTATAATCTTAAAATAACAACATATAATCTTAAAAGTGATTATTTATAGTTTTAAAGTGTTCAATTTTAAAGTGGAGTCTTAAAGTAATCACTTATAACATCAAATGATCAGTAACAATCTTATTGTGATTAATTAGAAAAATAGACTGATTATATAGATTCATCTCAGAGTCGGGCGATCTTTTACACGACTTGCTAATAAGCAAGGCAAAATTTTGAAAATAAAATATTTAGACCCACAAATAGGTTTTTTCGGGAGACACTACTCTAATCCAAGATACTTGCTCTAAATTCCAAAAAGCAACCATCTAAAATATTTTTTTGAGATTAAAGGAGAGTACTTTTTCATTTGATTCAAAATAATTAATTGGATGAAAGAAGGTTAATCTTTCATCTATATCATTTAACAGCCAAAGTCAATAGACCTGCAAGCAAGCATATGTGATGCTTCTTAAATATTTTTAAAAATTCAACCTTTTTACTCAAATGGTTATTAATTGCAATGATCCCACTTTAATTAAATCTATTTTTGCGGCTATATTGAAGGAAAAATCTTCATTGTCATGAATTAAAATAGGAAACTTTCAAATGGCAAACTAAAAGTAATTGATTTTTCTTTTGATAGAAAAAAAATTTCAAAATCCACATGGTAACTCTGCGATTTACCATACAAACTCAATAACCATGAAAACAAGAATTACTCATCCCTTCACGTTTAAGGTAAAAAATAATTTCATTTTCCCCCCAAAATACAAACCCTAGACATTTCCTAAAATCTAAATTAATTTCTGCTATTAATTGATGTGAAATTTTATTTACTGCAAGTGCACGGTGAATGTGTTGCTGCAGGTCGAACACAAGAAAGATAGAAAAAGAAATTGCAAATTTCAACTAATTATATTAATTAAAGAAAAAGATAAATCTTTCTCAAAAGGGAGTCTAAAGTGTCCAATATTGAAAAACCCCACGGGAAAATCAAAGTATCTTGTACTATTAATAGTTAATTACAAGTAGTGATTATTATAAGAAATCAGTGAAATATTATATTATTATGGGAAGGTTTTTTAAACCTAATTTGTATAGATAATATGCACTCTATTTGTTTCAAAATGTTAATTAAGTTTGGTATCTTGTACTATGATTATAAAAGTAATTACTGGATGTTTAATTTCATGTTTTATAAATGAAACTATAAATCTGAACTTAACAATCAAATGGGTTTACTTGATTAATGATTTTGTTATGTGGATAAGCAATACGTAAGGAACCTTAATCATTCTTGAAATCCCCTATTTAATTTTTGGACTAATGAAATTATTTTATTCATTTTTTAACTAGATTTAAAATAATACCTACAAAAGGTAACAGCCAAAACAAAAGTATGTAATTATCATTGGCTCAAGTTAATCACCTATAATTTTAAAATGATTACTTATAATATTAAAAGTGATTAATTATAACATTTAAAGTGGAATTTTAAAGTAATCATATATAAAATTAAATAATCACTTACAATCTTATAATAATACGTAAAATAGACTAATTATATTCATTTGTGGGCAAAATAGTGAAATTAAACAAGTCTGTTCAAATTAGTAAAGTATCTTAAGTGAAGTATCATTATAATGCTTTTTAGGTTACATCATTTAATGTATTAAAAAAATCATAAAAGTATATTTTATTTTTTTTTTTCAATTTTTTTAATAAAATCTTTATGATGTTATTTATTAAATGAGTACAAGATATTTCAAGATGGTTAAAACATAAAGCCATAATATTTTATTTTTTGTTTGTACAAATATGTCAGAAATTTTATTAAAGTCGTGCATCGCACAATCATTATCTAGTATAATAAATATTGCAAAACAAAGAGAGTACATACTACGTATATGAATTAGGTGTAAAAAAATTTCCCCAATAAAACAATATTTTACTAAAAATCCAAAAATAATTATAAGTTGTAATTAACTATGAATAATGACAATTACTAGGTCACTTATCTACCAACTTCGTAATGTAAATTCTAATGTATTTACAAGTAGTCCCTGAATAAAGCAATACTTTGATTCTCATACAACATATCACAATTAGTTACAAGTATTTTAAAATAGATACATTATATATTAAAATTATATTTAATATTAAAATAAATATAATAAGATTCCACTAAATTAAATTTGTTTAGGGAAATAACAATGTATATTTTTTAGTTTGTTGTGTTATTAGTAACATAGTACCTGCGTTTTAATATGGCACATGCAATTTCATTATTTTCATTTACTTTTGAATATAGTCTAACATATTACTATAATTTAATTTGAATATAAACTGTAGTATTATAATATAACCAACTTTCATATAATAATACTTCAAGCTAGATTGGAAACTTATCATAAGTAGCAATACTATATTTGTGTTCACATTGGTAAACTATCATTCGACAAACTCTAAAATACGAGTGTATTAAGATAAGTTCATCTTTATTACATTAACCTAATAATAATTAACATGATATTTATGCTTTAAATATTTATACTCAATGCAAACAGATCTTGGAAAGTATTATTCAATTCAAAAGTGTGTTTTTAGGCTCATAGTACCGAAAATATCTTAAAGTTGCCCCAAATCGCTTTAGCCGAGAATCAGAAAATCTGAATTTGAACTGCAATCCAATCTTATAACCGACATAGTACCATTGATTGCGATCAAGATAATCCAATAGTGACCAAACTGAGTCATATTTACCCCAAAGTATGCGCGAAAATTGTAGTAAGTCTGGCTATAACCGACTCAACACGAGCCAATTTTCAAATTCTTATAATTATCCAAATTGTTTTTAACCGAACTATTGTAAAAGTAAATTAATTTTCAAAATTATGTAACCAATTAATGTGCACTGATGATAACAATTTGGTTTCAGAGGTTACTGTATGTGAACTTCAACAGAATGACGAGAAAAAGATGCTTCAGGCTTAACCAGAAATTTAGAAGAATTTCTAAAGAAGATACAAGATGTTTGAACAGGCAGATGATTAGAATAATTTAGAGTTGAGTTAGAGTTGGATGACAATTGATGAAAATTAAAATCCTTTAAAGGCGTACTGCATATCAAGAAGCCCTCAAAATATTTAGCATAAAACTTTGAGGTTTAGCATATTTAAACTTGGTAACCTTTTTTGATAAAATACAACCTTAGTATAATATTGTTGTTGCTGTAGTTTGGTGTCCTTCATATGTTGATCACACACAGTACTAGGATGTTGCATATGTTGAGTATCATTATATTCAACAGAAACCTATCAAGAAGACATTAAGAAAGGTGGAACGTTGAGAAAAAAGGAAGAGGGAAGCTAAACATGACTTAGTTGACTGGCTTGATAAACGATATAAGATATCGAACCCTAAAAGTCAGTATTAAAATAGATATATGTGCAACAAGGAGGAGATTTTAACTTGACAATAACTGGCACTAAATTATTTGTTCATCTAGCCAATCTGATTTTATGGGATCTAGGCTTTAGCATTTTTGAGACTTGTGTACTCGATCAGTGTGGCCTTTGATGGATTTGAACTGAAAGCCTAAAAGAGGTTCAACAATGGAAAACAAATGAAAAATATATGCGAAGATGAACACAAGTATTTTATGAGGTATCTTGAATACCTCCCCCTCAAATGTAGTTTTATTATAAATGATTCAACAATACAATTATAATAAACCTCCCTTATCTTGAGAACAAACCTCTCAAGGTCACAAATACTAAAGAAAAGTAAGAACACTCTCAAAGATGGATTTTATTGTGGCTTTACCTAGAACTCAAAGAGGTAAAGATTTAATCATGGTGGTTGGTGATCGATTCTCAAAGATGGCCCATTTTATTCCTTTCCATAAGACCGAAGATGCAATCAAAGTAGAGGGGTTGTATTTCGAGGAGGTGGTTCGTTTCCATGGAGTCCCACGCACCATTGTTTCGAATCGAGACACAAAGTTCTTAAGTCATTTTTGGAAATCATTGTGGCGCCTAATGGGAACTAAGTTGCTGTTTTCTACCTCACATCACCCACAAACCGGCGGTCAAACCGAGGTGCTGGATAGGGTGCTTGGGTTTTTCCTTAGAACCTTGGTTATTAAAAGCACCAAAGATTGGGATGTAAAGCTTGCTCATGTCGAGTTTGCTTATAATAGAACTCCTAGTGCTACTACAAAGTATTGTCCTTTTAAAGTAGTCTATGGTTCTAACCCTTATGTTCTAATTGATCTCATAGCAATGCCACAAGATAAGTTCATCCATGAAGGTGCAAAGGAACAAGCTGAGTTCATGATGAAAATACACAAAGAGGTGAGGAAAAACATTGAAATGACCAATGAAATCTACAAGAAGCAAGCCAACAAAAGAGTCAAAAACGTGAGAAACTTCAAAGTTGGTGACCTAGTGCGGATCTACATGAGAAAAGAAAGGTTTCCAAATCAAAGGAAAAACAAGCTCATGCCCCGAGCTGAAGGTCCATTAGGAATAGTGGAAAAGATCAACGACAATGCCTATAAGGTCGATTTGGGAGGTAAGTATGGCGTTTCAAGCACTTTCAATGTGGGAGATCTAGCACCGTACTATGATGATGAGGAATTGAGGGCAATTCCCTTTGAAGAAGGGGAGGATGACGAAAGTGGCCAAGGGTCGAATAGTCCAAATATCCCAGTCCAAGAATCCAACGTTAGGGAATTGATTTTATCCAAGTCTTTTCTCGACGTTACTCCTATGGATTTTGGCTTGCATGGTCCGTATAGTTCCTCAAATGGTTACACTTTGCTAAGCGTGACTAACTACAGATTAAAATTAGTTGGATTCTCCCTTAAAGACGTCAGTTGGGTCGTTTACAAGGAATTAATTCCAAACTATTTTGGAATTCAAAGGGCGTGTTTTAAGGAGATTTAACGCTGGTTTTTAATCTTATTTAAGATTCCAAACGGTTTTGGAATTCAAAGGGGCGTGTTTGAAGGAGATTTAAAGCTGGTTTTTAATCTCATTTAAGGGGTGTTATTAGGTGTTTTTTTCTGGTTTATTTGCTAAATAAAGAAGCTTAAATGGGAGGAGTAATAAGGACGGTTACAAAGGCACAATTCAAGGGCAGCTTTGAATGACGGTATTGGACAGTTTTGAGAGATTGATTGCTGGACGTTTTACTTATTTAATTCTTCCTTATTTTAAGCTCAAGTGGATTAGTCAATTAATAGTTTGTAATGGGGATTAATTGGACGGTTATGATCCAAATTAATTGGCCCTTTATTTCAGTTTTGTTGAGTTGTAGATGCAATTAGTGGATTTACTAAAGCTATAAATGGCGTGCTGAGTATCAATGAAAAGACATCTGAAAATTGCCTAAAACAACTAAGTGTGTTTGTTAATTTCGACTAAGTGTAAGTCGGACTTGATTTCGAAATTTGCATGTTTTCCAAATTTGAAGAATTTGCGTTTTAGTGAGTGTTCCTAAAACTAAGACTTGTAGTTGACGAATAGGTGAGAGTTCCCTAGTCAATACTACGCCTAAGTAAGTGAGTGAGAGTTCCTCCTTGTTATATCCTCAAGTTAAGGGTGAGAGTTCCCCTAAACTATCTTGATTAACCCAATCGATCTTCCAAACTTAAGCTAAAAACGAAGGGGTGTTTTTCACACATCATTTGGCGCGTCAGGTAGGGGGTGTTTTTCCATACACTTCCAAAGGGGTCGAATACCTACATATCATGGGAGAGAATCAAGATTTGAGGGTAGCTTTGGAAGCTCTAAATCGCTCCATTGCTAGTCAAGAAAGGTTGGCCGAAACTAATGCCAACTACAAGGGAATCTTGCTGCCTTAATGGCAAGACTCCTTAACGAGCAAGATAGGAGAGATCAAAACGAGGAACCTCCACCTAGGAGGGAAGATAGGAGTCTCAAAGTAGACGTCCCTGCCTTTGATGGGTCGCTTGATCCTGAAAAGTACTTGGAATGGGAGAAATCCTTGGAAAGGTACTTTGAATACAAAGACATTCAAGAGTAAGTACAAAAATATAAGATAGCCAAGGTGAAATTGAAGGGCTATGGTGACGGATGGTTGCAAGAAGAGCATAGGGGGCGTACCCTTAGGGGCAAAGCTGCCATTTCTACTTGAAGCAAGTTGAAGAAACGTATGAGGGATTGTTTTATTCCCCACAATTATACCAAAGCCAATATGTGAAGTGGAGTACTTTGCAACAAAATGGAGATTTGGCAGAAGACTACATCAAGGAGTTTGATAGGCTTGCTATTGTGTGTGAGGTTACGGAAAATGAACAACTCAAAAAGGGGCGTTTTGTGGCTGGTTTGGACCAAGAGTTACAGGACAAGCTTGAAGGTTACACCAATCTTACCTTTGTAAAAGCTTGTAAACTTGCGATCAAATTTGATTCGAAAAGGAAGAAAAAGAAGCCCATTTCCACTCCTCAAGTGGCACGAAAACCACCTTTCCTTACAAAGGATGGTTCTTCCTTTATCAAAACCAAAGACCTACCCAAGAAAGACAAGAAAGATTTCAAGCTATGTGACATTGTGTGTTACAAATGTGGAAGAAGAGGTCATTTCAAGAAGGATTGTCCTAATAATTCTAGAGCTTTGACCATGCAAGAGGTGAAGCTTATTGCCAATCAAAACATCAATTGGGAGGACTTCGAGATAGAAGAAGAGGAGGACGTGAATCCTCATGAATAAGACGCGGAAGAGGAGCATTGTTTTTCTGAGATGGAGGACAAAACCAATCTGGTGGTTAGGAGGGCATTGCAAGCTCACATTGAGGAGCCATTAGCACCACAAAGGCAGCATGTTTTCATCACCAAATGCAAAATCAAAGGCGAGGTATGTGATTTAGTTGTTGATGGGGGTAGTGAGGCAAATACTGTGTCAAAGGATTTGGTGACTAGACTTGGCCTCACGACCACAAACCACCCACATCCTTACAAGTTAAGTTGGTTAGATTCAAATTCTAGCACGGGGGTTAGAAAGCAATGCATGGTTAGTTTTTCCATTGGGTCTTATAATGATACTCAATTGTGTGATGTTGTTTCTATGGATGCTTGTCATATTTTACTTGGTAGACCATGGCAAAGTGATAGAAAATCACATCATGATGGGTATCATAACACTTACACTATAACTCACCAAGGAAAACAAAAAAAGTAACATCCTTTACCACCCCCACAGGTTTCACAAACTCCATTTAAACAACATAAAGATATGTCATTACTTACCCTTAAGGAATTTGAAAGGGAGGTTGATGGGGAGCACGAGTTGTATTTGTTATATTCAAAAGAAATCCATGAAAAATTTGTGAGCCAAAACCCCAAATTGGCGCAATTAATTAAGGATTTTGAGGATGTTTTTCCAGATAAGTTACCCATTGGTTTACCACCTTTGAGGGGGAATTGAGCACCAAATTGACCTTATTCCAGGCGCTCCTTTGCCAAATAAACCCGCCTATAGGTGTAATCCTTTGGAAACTAAGGAATTGCAACGCCAAATAGATAAGTTGATGAGTATGGGATATGTGCGTGAGTCTATGAGTCCGTGTGCTGTTCCTGCTCTTTTGATGCCTAAAAAAGATGGTACTTGGCGTATGTGTATTGATAGTAGGGCTGTTAATAATATGAATATCAAGTACAGGTTTCCAATTCCAAGGCTTGATGACATGCTTGATGAATTGAGTGGTTCACATGTGTTTTCCAAAGTTGATTTGAGAAGTGGCTACCACCAAATTTGAATGAGAGAAGGGGATGAATGGAAGACAGCTTTCAAAACGAAGCATGGGTTGTACGAGTGGCTCATGATGCCATTTGGGCTTAATAGCGCACCTAGCACTTTCATGAGATTGATGAACGAGGTGTTGAGGCCTTTCCTTGGCAAATTCGTGGTGGTGTACCTTGATGACATCCTTATTTACAGTCGAGATAGGGATGAGCATTTGAAGCATTTACTTGAAGTTTTCATTGTTTTGAGAAAACAAAAATTGTATGGAAAGCTTGAGAAATGTAATTTTATGCTATATGAGGTCACTTTTCTTGGTTACATAATTTCAGGTGATGGCGTGAAGGTTGATCCAAGTAAGGTTGAAGCAATTCAATCATGGCCTAGTCCAAAAATGCTTACGGAGGTCCGTTCTTTCCATGGATTAGCTTCTTTTTATAGGAGGTTCGTTCGAAATTTTAGCACTCTCATGGCTCCCATAACCGAGTGCACAAAGAACGGCTCATTTGAGTGGACTCCTCAAGCTCAAAAGGCGTTTTAAGTGATCAAAGAAAAGATGTGCAATACTCCTATCCTAGCACTTCCAGAATTTTCAAAGCCATTTGAAGTTGAATGTGATGCAAGTGGGAGAGGAATTGGCGTCGTGTTGATCCAAGAAGGGCGTCCAATCGCTTATTTTAGCGAGAAGTTGAGCCAAGGCAAGCTGAATTATTCCACCAATGATAAAGAGTTCTATGCAATGGTAAGAGCTTTAGATCATTGGTCACATTATTTGAGGCCACAACCATTCATACTTCATTCCGATCATGAGTCCTTGAGATTTATTCATGGGCAAAAGAAGTTGAGTTCGAGGCATGCCAAATGGGTGGAATTCTTGCAAACATTTGACTTTTCGTCCAAATACAAAAGCGGAAAGGCAAATGTTGTTGCGGATGCCTTATCTAGAAGGCCTAACTTGCTTGGGGTCGTTGAGGCCAAGATCCTTGGGTTCGAATTGATAAAAGAATACTACAAAGAAGTTGGTGATTTCAAGCCCATTTTGGAGAAATGCGTGAATGGAGTTTATGATCTATTTTCCTTACAAAATGATTTTCTTTTTAAGGGAAATAGATTATGTATTCCTAAATGTCCAATTTGGAGTTTGTTAATCCATAAGGCGCATGGAGGAGAACTAGCAGGCCATTTCGGAGTTCAAAAGACTATGGAGCTTCTTCAAGATCTTTTTTATTGGCCTAACATGTTGTCCACTGTCTATCATGTTATTACACGTTGCTCTACTTGTCAAAGAGCGAAAATGGTGTTTCATAGAGGTCTGTACAAGCCATTGCCAATTCCGGAGATACCTTGGTAAGTTATAAGCATGGATTTTATTGTGGCTTTACCTAGAACTCAAAGAGGTAAAGATTAAATCATGGTAGTTTTTGATCGATTCTCAATGATGGCCCATTTTATTCCTTGCCATAAGACCGAAGATGCTATGAAAGTAGCGGGGTTGTATTTCGAGGAGGTGGTTCGTTTCCATGGAGTCCCACGCACCATTGTTTCGGATCGAAATACAAAGTTCTTAAGTCATTTTTGGAAATCATTGTGGCGCCTAATAGGAACTAAGTTGCGGTTATCTACCTCACATCACCCACAAACCGGCGGTTAAACCGAGGTGGTGAATAGGGTGCTCGGTTCTTTGCTTAGGACCTTGGTTAGTAAAAGCACCAAAGATTGGGATGTCAAGCTTGCTCATGCCGAGTTTGCTTATAATAGAACTCCTAGGGCTACTACAAAGTATTCTCCTTTTGAAGTAGTCTATGGTTCTAACCCTTTTGTTTAAATTGATCTCATAGCATTGCCACAAGATAAGTTCGTCCATGGAGGTGCAAAGGAACAAGTTGAGTTCATGATGAAAATACACAAAGAGGTGGGAAAAACATTGAAAAGGCCAATGAAATCTACAAGAAGCAAGCCAACATAAGAGTCAAAAACGTGAGAAACTTCGAAGTTGGTGACCTAGTGTGGATCTACATGAGAAAAGAAATGTTTCCAAATCAAAGGGAAAACAAGCTCATGCCCCGTACTATGATGATGAGGAATTGAGGGCAATTCCCTTTGAAGAAGGGGAGGATGACCAAAGTGGCCAAGGGTCGAATAGTCCAAATATCCAAGTCCAAGAATCCAACGTTGGGGAATTGATTTTATCCAAGTCTTTTTTCAAGGTTACTCCTATGGATATTAGCGTGCATGGTCCGTATAGTTCCTCAAATGGTTGCACTTTGCTAAGCATGACTAACTACAGATTAAATTAGTTGGATTCTCCTTTAAAGATGTCAATTGGGTCGGTTACAAGGAATTAATTCCAAACGGTTTTGGAATTCAAAGGGGCGAGTTTTAAGGAGATTTAAAGTTGGTTTTTAATTTCATTTAAGATTCCAAATGGTTTTGGAATTCAAAGGGGCGTGTTTTAAGGAGATTTAAAGCTGGTTTTAATCTCATTTAAGGGGTGTTATTCGGTGTTTTTTTCTGGTTTATTTTCTGAATAAAGAAGCTTAAATGGGAGGAGTAATGAGGACGGTTAGAAAGGCGCAATTCAAGGGCAGCTTTGAATGACGGTATTGGATAGTTTTGAGAGATTGATTGCTGGGCGTTTTGCTTAGTTAATTCTTCCTTATTTTAAGTTCAAGTTGATTAGTCAATTAATAGTTTGTAATGGGGATTAATTGGACGGTTATGATCCAAATTAATTGGCCCTTTATTTCAGTTTTGTTGAGTTGTAGATGCAATTAGTGGATGTACTAAAGCTATAAATGGCGTGCTGATTATCAATGAAAACACATCTGAAAATTGCCAAAAACAGCTAAGTGTGTTTATTAATTTCGACTAAGTGTAAGTCGGACTTGATTTTGAAATTTGCATGTTTTCAAAATTTGAAGAGTTTACGTTTTAGTGAGTGTTCCTAAAACTAAGACTTTTAGTTGACGAATAGGTGAGAGTTCCCTAATCAATACTACGCCTAAGCAAGTGAGTGAGAGTTCCTCCTTGTTATATCCTCAAGTTAAGGGTGCGAGTTCCCCTAAACTATCTTGATTAACGCAATCGATCTTCCAAAATTTAGCTAAACACAAAACACATTAATCTAATCCCTTTGTGAACAAGTTTTCTTTTTGTTTACACATCAAAAGAGAGTCTAAAGTGTCCAATATTGAAAAAACCCACGGGAAAATCAAAGTATCATTATGCCCAAAGGTTCTTCACTTATCTTTTTTTGGGAATATTACGTTACCTAAGAATTTTCGTGGATTAGTGATGAAATAGTTGATATTGTTGATAGTTAAATACAAGTAGTGATTATTATAAGAAATCAGTGAAATATTATACTATTATGAGAAGCTTTTTTAAACCTAATTTGTATAGATAATATGCACTCTATTTGTTTCAAAATGTTAATTAAGTTTGATATCTTGTACTATGATTATAAAAGTAATTACTAGATGTTTAATTTCATGTTTTATAAATGAAGCTATAAATCTGAACTTAACAATCAAATGGGTTTACTTGATTAATGATTTTGTTATATGCGGATAAGCAATACGTAAGGAACCTTATTCATTTTTTGAAATCCCCTATTTAATTTGTGGACTAATGACATTATTTTATTCAGTTTTAAACCAGATTGAAAATTTTTTCCATAAAAGAAAAGACTTTAAATAATACCTACAAAAGGTAACAGCCAAAACAAAAATATGTAATTATCATTGGATAAATTCTCAAATAGTATGGTTTATGACCAGATTATTTTATTGGCTTAAGTTGATATATTTTTTATACTTTTAAAGTAATCACCTATAATTTAAAATGATTACTTATAATCTAAAAAGTGATTAATTATAATATTTAAAGTGGAGTTTTAAAGTAATCATATATAAAATCAAATAATCACTTCCAATCTTATAATAATCAGTAAAATAGACTAATTATATAGATTTGTGTTATGATTATTTAATTAACCATCTTTAATATTTTTAAAAATTGAACTTTTTACCCAAATGTTGGCAATGATCCCACCTTAATTAAACCTATTTATGCGGCTATACTAAGGGAAAAATCTTAATCCTCATAGATTAAAATAGAAAAATTTTATATGATGATATGATCGAAAGTATTGGATTTGTTATGTGATACAAAATTTTTTATAAAATTCATATGATAACTTTGAGGTTTCGCATATTTAAATTTGCTAACTTTTTTGATAAAAAAACCGTTAGACATCTGTTTGTTTTCACTCAATGACCATCAAAACCAGAATTACTCATCCCTTCACATTCAATGCAAAAATTAATTTATTTTTTCTCCCAAAATACAAATCCTAGATACTTTCCAAAAGAAAAAATAATAAATTAGTTTCTGCTATTAAATTGATGTGAAATTTTATTTATTGCAAGTCACGGTGAACGCCTGGTTCGCGTCAAATACAAAATAGTTAGGGTAAAGAAATTGCAAAATTGCTTGAAAAAAAAGATAAATCTTTTCTCAAAAGGGGGTCTAATGTCTATCAAATATTGAAAAAATCCAAGGAAAAATCAAAGTATCAGTATGCTCAAAGGTTCATATATATTTTTTCTCTTATTTCAGCTATTTTTTTTATCATATGAAATTAAAGATGATAAAAATTAAAATCGTAAATTAGATAGAGTGAAAGAAAATGTAGCAAATATAAAAACGAGATGAAGTATTAAACAAGTTGACGATTTGCCTTAAATAAATATTCCCATATTTGGTTTCAATTAATTTGGTCAAGGGTTACTTATTTTCTTAGTGAACTATCATAACTATACAACAATTGTGTTCACATTGGTCATTATCATTGGACAAATTCTCAAATAGGATGGTTTATGATGAGATTATTTTTATTGGTTTAACTTAATGTTTTTTTTACTTTTAAAGTAATCACCTATAATTTTAAAATGATCACTTATAATCTTAAAAGTGATTAATAATAACATTTAAAGTGCAGTTTTAAAGTAATCACATCACATTTAATAATCAATATTTTTAAAAACACGCATATAAATTAATTCAGAAAGAACAAAACTACATTTATACACGGCAAAATAGTGAAATTTTTACAAGTATTTAAAAAGGACGAAGTACAAACTATGCATTAATATTGTCGGCTATAAAATATTACATACAATGTACATAGAAAATAAAAGACGAAATATTTTTGTTGTTAATTAGAAACTTTTGATCCATTCTTAAAGTTGCCCCCAAATCGCTTTAGCCGAGAATCGGAAAATCTAAATTTCAACTGCGATCCATTCTTATAACTGACATAGTACCATTGATCGCGATCAAGATAATCCAATAGTGACCAAACTGAGTCATATTTACCTGATAGGTCGTTTTACTACCAAAAATATTCCTAATTCACCTAACTAGTATAGTTGGGAAAGTAGGGTCGAACCACTGTGGAAGGACAAATAAAGTCACAATTTGAACTAATTTCACTATTGCTAACGATCTAATGTTGGATTTTTGTTTATCTAAGTAGAACGCAAAAACAAGAGATGAATAAAATTCAATAATTAAAAACCTAGTGCTAAAAGGATTCACTATGCATCGATCATGATTCATGAACAAAAATTGGGATAGGAATGAATATAGGCGAAGGAAGATGTTGCTCTCGCAAACAAATTCGACAATCAAACAATAAAACAAGCTATCGCGATTAAAGCTTAATTGTTCAAAGAAGGAAATCGTTCACTCAAACTCGCAACTCTCGCTTATAGAATTGAGCGAATAAAACTTGCAAATTGGCCAAACATGCAATCAATATAAAACCCATCAATTGAATCGCCTAGACAAACCAAATTTAAATCCTAAAATCAAACAAGAATCATAACCTTTTGCATAGTTTCACCAAGCCCTAGAAATAAAACTACTCACTAAGCATATTAAAACTAACAAGAGATTCAACAATGAAATCCATGGAGAAAATCAAATTCAAATTAAATGTAGAAACAAACATTCAAAGATAACAACGATAAACAAGAACAAGAAATTAGAATTGAAACTAATACCTTCAATATAATTAAGATTACAATATCGAAATGTTGATTAACAATCCTCAAGGCAAGTAATATGAGAAATCCCTTCAATACCAAGCCCTCAAAAACAGAGAAAAAAAACTAAAAAAAAACTGAAAATTCCCCTCAAAAGCTATTTATATCCTCCTCCAAAGAGATCAGAGGATACGGAAGTTACTAAAAAAAATAACTGCTTGACCCGGCCGGGTATGTGGAAACCCGGGCGGGTACGAGGCATAACTAAATCTCAAAGATCAAAAAGTTTCTAAGTTCAGGAGTAAACCCGGCCGGGTATGTGGAAACCCGGCCGGGTCCGTGTGGCAACTTTTTCCTCCAAATAGCGTCTTCAAATTCTTCTAAGTATCAAGTGCAAACCCGGCCGGGTATGTGGAAACCCACCCGGGTATGAGAGGCTCACCCGGCCGGGTATGAGGAAACCCACCCGGGTATGAGACCTGGTCAGCACAAAAATGACCTTTGAGTAGCTTATGACCTTCCAACTTGCAAATCTCGCTCAGAGAGTCGATTCCTAGTATAATTAGAGCTTTGTACCTACAAAATAGATAAGAAACAAACACTCTAACCAAGCATAAAAATCAATAGAAAATTGAGCAAAATACGCGAGAAATGCTATAAAAATACAATGGGGGCATGGTAGAAAATAATATATAAAATACACACATCAAACTCCCCCGAGCCGAACCTTTGCTTGTCCTCAAGCAAACAAGACAAGGTTCTAAGAATAAAAGTATGCTTCACCCTATAAAAGCAACATCGCAAAACACTCGTGATCACATCCTCTCAATCAAAGCATTCAAATAGTTCAATACCAATCCAAGACTAAGATATCATACAAGCGAATTCAAGCCTTATCACTAAAGAATAACGAGAAATCAAGGAAAGAGTTCTCACGGGTGACACTCCTCTATCTGTGGAGAGTATAAAATGTACTCAATCGCTCTCCGCCCACAAATATGCAAAAGATGTGCATATGAATGAATTTTTGTAGCCTAAAATGCTAATAAGGCACCCTCCCATCTGAACAACACTCATGTGTTTAAAAGGGAAATAATATCACTCGACCTATAGAAGTCGACTCGAAATGCATCACATACTCTTAAATCTTGGCAAGATATTAAATCGAGGAAACACATTTAACTGCATGATTGTCAAGAAGGTCTTTATTAAGCTTGTAATGGGGTTTGGGTCAAAGGTAGGATTCAATTTGAAAATATGCGAGCTGAAAGTCTATTTTGGGGGAGCATAATCTAAAAAGTAACGTAGCCTAAAGATGAGGCTAAAACAACTCCAAATAACTTCAACTCATAACTACCGAACCAACCCAACAAATGGAAAGCACCGTCATATCATCATCAAAACGATAAGAGATTCACAACTTGCAAAGGCGAAAATGTACAATAAAATAAAATATATGAGACAAATTTTTCCTTTTTTTTTTTTTGGGTATTGAAACTACATATATATGAATAATGAAAAGATGGTAACATATGACAAACCAAGAGGGTTTTTTTTCCTCTCTTTTTTTTTTTTTTTTTTTTTTTGGTATTGAAACTACATAAATATGAATAATGAAAAGATGGTAACATATGACAAACCAAGAGGGTTTTTTTTTCTCCTCTCTCTCTTTTTTTTTTTTTTTTTTTTTTTTTTTTTTTGAATATGAACAATGAAGAAGATGATGATATATGACAAACTAGATAAGCACACTCCAACAATGAGGAAATAATCAACCTAACTTAAGTACCCCATGCACGTAAATGTGAGCCAAATGACAGAATATATACCGCCCACTAACTAACCAATTGCTCCCCCAAGCTAGACTTGGGTTGATCAAATAGGGTTAAAAGGTTTATAATGCGGTTAGTTATGAAAGAAAATGTAGGGCTTAAAATAAAGGATCAAATGACAAATAAAATAAAGGATCAAATGGCAAATCATGATTTTGAAAACAATTTTGCACGGCTTCTAGCAAGTGAGGGCCTTCTATCATGCTCATCATGCAATTACATAGCTAACAAGACCAGTACCAAGCCAAAATGGAGATCAGTGATACACCAGGAACTAATCGCTCAAGAAGAAAATAGTGAGATAGAAATCAAAGTCCAAATCCTTACAAGGTAAACTCTTCCTTGTTCCAAACAATAGATAATAATGCTCAAAAACACAAGTTTCAATAATACTAAGGAATCGGAAAAAGAATCCAAAAGTCTACAATGACTAGTCTCAGCAATCACAAGTGTTAAAAATTTCAACCATAGGGCATAGGGAAACATACTTTGTCAAAAAGATCCAAAGGGGCATCGAGGGAGAAAGAAATACATTACGACTAAGAATGCAATACAATATTTTTGGTCACATGTAAACTCCCACTCTTAATGAGTGGTACAAACCATGCAACAATCCTAAGAAAGCAATAAAAACACTCAAAGCTAAATTATGAAAAGAGTTGGGGAGATCTCACCAATTAACTTCCTAATGCAAGCTGAAGTACAGAAGATCATCACGTTGTCCAAAGTGTGACTTGCAAAAGAACCTACAAAAGGAGAGAAACAACGAACTCCAACCAAAACAACTACACTAAAAGCAGTAGAATATATACAAGAGAGTAAGCCAAAGCAACAATCAAGACAATCAAGACTCCCCCCAAGCTAAATCAAGCACTGTCCACAGAGTTTGTGAGGGGGGCAAGAGCCGACTAACCCATGGGGTCAAAATCATTATCCTGCTGCTCATCATCATCGTCATCATCGTGATAGGTGAGAGGGGGAGAATACCAATCAGGATACTGAACATCGGCATGAAAATGACCTTGCTGATGATGATAGTCAAGCAGTGGTCGAAAAGCAGCCTGAGATTGGAGCTCGAAGTGAGTGAATCGAGTGTCCAAAGAGGTTAATTGGGCGGCCATTTGCTGCTGAGACAATTGCATAGCGTTGAAATTATCGATCATGAGCTGTTCAAAAGGGGAGTACCCTTGGGGAGCCACCGGAGATGGTCCCAGCGGAGGTCCCGTACGAGCTCCAGAGGACTCAGCAGGGAAAGCCGCAGGAAATAAGTAATGAGCCCGGTTGGGCTCCAAAGATGGTAAATCCGCTGTCGGCATATCAATATAAAAGGGGGGACGGGAATGAATTTTCCACCGAAAACCCCCCTGACTACCCTCCACCAAATAACCACATTGACAAAGGTGCTGTAAAGACAATAAACAATCAGCACGAACAACCGCATCATCAGGAATTTGAAATTTAGTCGCGATGCGAGTGACCAAACCCCCAATAACAACATCCTGGCTCGAAGATAGTGCATGGCGGGAAATAGATAACAGGTGTTTCCAAAGGAAAACAGGAATGTTAATATTGATATCTGTATATGTCCCGCCAAGAAATACTTAGCCAAAATGTTTAAATCCAAACTACGAGCAGAGTGAGGGTCGGCTCGACCAAACAGACAAGTACTGAAGAATTTCAAACATACACGCACACATGGATGATGAACTTGATTAATATGCATGTGTGATGTGTTAACATTGGTCAGTCCAGTTAAACGACGAAATAAGTCACATGCCTCACCTCCTTGGGATATTCGCAAATCTCCTCCCGTAGGGAGGCCAAAACATTTAGCTAATTGCGAAATGGTCAAGGAAAAATTCCGGTTATACAGCCGAAACCGTAACTTAGGTTTGCTCCTATCACTAACATCTTCCCACAATGAACTAACAAATTCCAATGTAAGATGCTCATGAGTGTTATGACATGCATTAAACAAAGTAGACAATCCAAGAGAAGCAAATAAATCACGGGTGGGTTCGATAATACCTAATCGTTCGAGTGCCGAACGATCGATCCACTTAGATGACACAATGCGCCCTTTGAGATGTTGAAACTTTTGTCATTGATCCTCATTGCAGAAAATAACGTCGGGAAAATCCTCATCGCGCTCAATGGCTGTAACCATAGGTTGTGAGGTAGACCCCGAAGCTCGTGCCCGCTTGCTTGCCATTGCACTCCCGTTTTTTTTTTTTTTTTTTTTTTGAAATTGATGGGTGGATGAGTAGAATAAAAGAATGGGTAGGAAGAAAGTAGTAGAAATTGAGTTAATGTAGTTTGAAGGTGAAAAATATGAGTAAAAAAAAGAAATGTGGAAAGATGGAGATTTGAAGGAATGGAGGAATTGATGAAAAAAAATTAGTGAATGGGAAAGAGAATGAGAAGAGGAAGAGGATGGTGAAATTTTTAGGTATTTTTGATGAATGAAAAATGAAGAATTTGAGGAAAGAGAGTTAGGAAAGTTGAGAGTAATGGAGGAAGAGAGAGAAATTGATGGAGGAAGAAGGTGAAGTGGTGAGTGAAGTGTGAATGAGGGAAAGGAAAGAAAGAAAAAGAAAAAAAAAAAAATATGTACGGTGGGATGTTGGGCGGACCCGGGCGGGTGAGTGAATACCCGGGCGGGTGTGGGTGCAAAAACCGGGCGGGTGAGTGAATACCCGGGCGGGTGCGGGTATTTTGGTTTTCGCTTTTGCTTTTTCTTTTTGAGTGAAACCCGGGCGGGGCATCTGAGAACCCGGGCGGGTCCGGGTATTAGGTTTTTCTCTTTTTCTTCTTTATTTATTTATTTATTTATTTATTTTTTTGAGCGGACCCGGGCGTGGGAGAAGAAACCCGGGCGGGTGCGGGCATTTTTTCCTTTTTCTTCTTTTCTCCTTTTTTTTTTTTTGTAATAATGTGAACTCTTAAATCGGGTTACCTCTCGACAAGTGCTGGTTTTTTAAGGTCCCGCACGACCCTCTTGTTCGACCAACTTAAGAGGAGGAAGAAGGATGAAGGTGGATAACTTCCATCGTTCTAACCATATTTCCTTCACGGTAAAGCTTTAAGCGTTGTCCATTGACCTTGAAAACATCACCTTTCTCATTTTTCAATTCCACGGAGCCGAGCTTATTCACATTAGTAACCAAAAAAGGACCGGATCATCAAGACTTTAGCTTTCCGGGAAAGAGCTTGAGTCGAGAATTAAACAATAACACCTGATCTCCTTTTACAAACTCTCTTGGGAGGATCTTCTTATCATGCCATTTCTTAGTTTTCTCCTTGTAAATCCGAGCACTATCATAGGCGGACAATCGAAACTCATCCAGCTCATTAAGTTGAAGTAGCCTCTTCTCCCCTGCCAGTTTGTTATCCATGTTAAGCTCGCGAATTGCCCAATGAGCTTTGTACTCTAGCTCGACGGGAAGATGACAGGATTTTCCGTACACAAGCCCAATAGGTGTTTTGAAAGCTGTTCTGTAGGCCCAAAGCGTGTCATCAAGCTTCATACTCCAATCTTTCCTAGACTTGGCAACCACCTTTTCCAGTATAGATTTGATTTCGCGGTTGGAAATCTCAACTTGACCGCTTGTTTGGGGATGATATGCAAGTCCAGTACGATGATAAACTCCATACTTCTTGAGAAGAGTATCTAACTTTCGTTCATGAAAATGCGAACCACCATCACTAATGAGAGCTCTAGGAACCCCAAATCTCGGAAATATGACCTTGCTTAGAAGCCGGATGACCACTTTAGAATCATTGGTGGGAGATGCGATTGCTTCAACCCACTTAGAGACATAGTCGACAGCGACCAAAATGTAGCAATTCCCATGAGAAGATGGGAAAGGTCCCATATAATCGACACCCCAAACGTCAAAAATTTCGACCTCAAGAATACCAGTTTGGGGCATCTCATGCCGCCTCGAAATGTTGCCGGTCCTCTGGCAAGAATCACATGACATAACAAAAGACTGAGCATCCTTGAACATCGTGGGCCAAAAGAAACCAGACTCATTCAGCTTGCGAACGGTTTTATCTGGCCCATGATGTCCCCCATAGGGTGAGCTGTGATAGCGCTGGAGGATTCCATGGACTTCCCACTCAGGAATGCACCTGCGATAAATTCCATCTGCACACTCACGGAAAAGAAAAGGATCAACCCAAAAATAATATCTAACATCATGCAAGAACCTTTTCTTTTGTTGGTAGGACAAATCAGGAGGCAAAATACCGCCTACCACATAGTTAGCATAATCCGCAAACCACGGACCCTGTGATGTGACTGCAAACAACTGATCATCAGGAAATGAATCATCAATAGAGGAGGAGATCTTACCATCATCATACCTGATTCTTGACAGGTGGTCTACAACTACATTCTCTACTCCTTTCTTATCACGAATCTCAATATCGAACTCCTGAAGTAAGAGAATCCACCTAATAAGCCTTGGTTTGGCTTCCTTCTTAGCAAGAAGGTACTTTAAAGCTGCATGGTCAGTATACACAATAACCTTGGAACCCAGAAGATATGATCTAAATTTTTCTAAGGCATAAATAACAGCTAAAAGTTCCTTCTCAGTGGTGGCGTAGTTTACCTGAGCCTCATCCAAAGTCTTGCTAGCATAATAAATGGCATGCAAGACCTTGTCCTTTCTTTGACCGAGCACAGCTCCAACCGCAAAATCACTTGCATCGGACATAATCTCGAATGGGAGTTCCCAATCGGGAGGGCGAATGATGGGTGCGGTTATGAGAGCTTGCTTTATCCTGTTAAAAGACTCAGCACATTCCTCAGTAAAGTCAAAAGGTGCATCTTTAAGAAGAAGTTGGGTTAGTGGTTTAGCAATTTTAGAAAAATCTTGAATAAAGCGGCGGTAAAACCTCGCATGGCCAAGAAAACTCCTTACCCCTTTCACATTGACTGGTGGTGGTAATTGCTCAATCACCTGTACCTTGGCTCGATCTACCTGTATGCCCTTATCAGAAATAATGTGGCCAAGAACCACACCCTCAGTCACCATAAAGTGACACTTCTCCCAATTTAAAACCAAATTACATTCTTCACATCTTTTCAAAACTTTAGTGAGATTAGCCAAACAAGATTCAAAAGAACTACCATACACACTAAAGTCATCCATAAAAACTTCCATGATAGACTCTATGAAATGAGAGAAAATGCTCATCATGCAACGCTGGAAAGTAGCTGGTGCATTACATAATCCAAATGGCATTCTACGGTATGCAAAAGTACCATAAGGACAAGTGAATGTTGTCTTCTCTTGGTCATCAGGATGAATGGGAATTTGGAAGAATCCAGAATAACCATCCAAATAACAAAAATATTTATGACAAGCTAACCTTTCAAGCATTTGATCAATGAAGGGGAAAGGGAAATGATCCTTATGAGTAGCTAAATTCAGTCTCCTGTAATCAATGCACATGCGCCAACCAGTGACAGTTCTAGTGGGAATTAATTCGTTTTTATCATTTTTAACAATAGTCATCCCACCTTTTTTTGGAACCACTTGCACAGGACTTACCCACTTAGATGCAGCAATAGGAAAAATAATGCCTGCGTCAAGTAGTTTCAATACCTCACTTTTCACGACTTCTTGCATGTTAGGGTTTAAGCGCCTTTGTGGTTGAATACAAGGCTTGTGATATTCTTCTAAATGAATCCTATGCATGCAAAAGTCGGGACTAATACCTTTCAAATCATCAACACTATATCCAATGGCCTTCTTATGAGTTTTCAGAACATCCAAAAGTTGGTAAAGTTGGGCATCATTAAGTGTAGCGCTGACGATAACATGATGGAGCTCTTGCTCATCAAGAAAAACATACTTAAGATGGGAAGGGAGAGGTTTTAGTTCGGGCTTCTTTACCTCAACTTTGCATACAAGTCGAACTAACCTCTGCACTCTCTTGCTCTTGCTGTGACTAAGCTCTTCATTACAAAGAGCTTGTTCATTAGCATCAATTTCAGTCTTCCAAATGCTAGCATCACCTGTAGAAGATTTAAGACAAAGAACGGCCTCCAAAGGATCTTTCATAAGAGTTAGGGGCAAGTTATCATGACAAATCACATCAACTACATCAATAGCATAGCATTTTTCCTCAAGCATGGGAGCTTTCAAAGCATTGCTCAAATTGAAAGTTACATTGTCATCCCCCACAGAAAGTGTAAGTCTAACATTTTTCACATCAATAACTGCTCCTGCCGTATGAAGGAAAGGTCTTCCTAAAATAATAGGAATTTGTCGATCTTCCTCCATATCAAGAACAACAAAATCAACAGGGATATAAAACTTACCTACCCTAACAGGGACGTCCTCTAAAATACCCAAAGGATATTTAACAGAACGGTCGGCCATTTATAAAGTAATATTGGTGACTTTTAGATCTCCCATTTTCAGTTTAGAACAGACAGAAAAAGGCATTACACTGACACTAGCTCCTAAATCACATAAAGCTTTATCAATAAACAGTGTCCCAATGTGACAGGGGATGGAGAAACTACCAGGATCTTTCAGTTTTGGAGGGGATTTATTTTGTAGCAAAGCACTACATTGTTCAGTAAAAGCAACCGTTTCCACCTCACTAAAAGCTCTTTTCCTAGTCAATATGTCCTTCATGAATTTAGCATAAGCAGGCACTTGTGTGATTAATTCAGTAAAAGGAACTGTTACCTGCAAATTCTTAACCACCTCCAAGAACTTACCGAACTGCTTGTCAAGTTTGTTCTTCACTTGGCGGTTGGGAAAAGGAAGTGTAATGGGAGGCACTTGCAATGCCTCTTCTTTCGCTTTCTCCTTCTCGTGCACTGCCTCAGAAGATGCTTTATCAATAACCACTTCAGGAATGCCCACATCTTTCGAATTTGACTCTTCATTGCGAGGCTTGGGTGGCTCATCATAACTCAACCCGCTCCTTGTAGTGATTGCATTGGCGGTCTCCTTGCTATGTGGTTGAGTGGGTTGGCCGGGCAATGCTCCTGCTTATCTAGAGGAGCTAGATGTAGCTAATTGAGCGACTTGAGTTTCAAGCATTTTATTGTGAGTACCGAGTTGCTCAAGCTGTTTGGCCATTTGGGCCATCATGTTTTTCAATTCCCCCAATTCGGATTGGGGTTGTTGGTTCTGAAATTGCTGCTGTTGATGGCCTTGAGGAGGCCTTTGGAAACCGGGTGGTCCTTGATTGGGCTGAAATTGCTGATGTTGCCCATATTGTTGTTGTGGTGCTTGTGGTAGAAAGTGTTGCTGTTGAGGATTTAACACATTGTTGCTACGATATGACAAGTTAGGATGATTCCGAATTCCAGGATAGTAGCTATTGTTGTTGAAAGGAGGGCGAGCTTGAAAAGCATTGACTTGCTCTGGCACTCCCATAGCTTCATTGGGATTAACAGAACACTCCATTAGAGAATGACCATGCATACCGCAATAATCACAAGCAACTCCACCTTGGCTAGAGGTAGCCATAGCATTGACGGGCATAGATGTACTAGCATTCATGCGCATCCCATCGATTTTCGCATTCAAAGCTGAGATTTGTGATGATAGAAGGGAATAAGTTTCAACTTCATGCTTCCCCTTTCTTGGTGCTTGAGCTGCGCGCCTAGATGAGCTATTCCATTGATTTTCAGCAAGAGTATCCAAAAGTGAAATAGCCTCAGAAGTTTATTTGTTCATGAAAGAGCCGCCAGCCGCACCATCTACCATCCTCTTAGTCTCATTATCAAGACCATTATAAAAAGATTACATAAGAAATTCCTTATTAATACCGTGATGAGGGCACATATACTGGTAATCTTTGAATCTCTCCCTCGCATCATGAAAAGTCTCCCCCGCATCTTGTGAGAAACTATAGAGTTTAACTCTGTAGTCATGAGTCTTATAACCGGGATAATACTTCACTAGAAAAGCATCAGACAGTTGCGCCCAAGTAGTAATGGTGTTGGGAAGAGAGTTATACCAACGTTGAGCCTTGCCTGCCAAAGAGAAACGAAAGAGGTACAAGTAGAGCTCGTCGTCAGTCATCCCAGTAATCTTTTGTAGAGAACATGCTTGAAGGAATTTCTGCAGATGATCGACGGGTTCTTCATTGTCAAGACCATAGAACTGATTTCCCGTGATCATATTCATAACATGGGATTTGATGTCAAAATTTCCAGCATTAGTAGTCGGCATCCTAATCCCCGCGGTAACATTGCTAGACTTGGGTTGTTTAGACTGTCTAAGAGTTCTCTCGGGAGCCTGACCTGCCATGTCAAGAGATTGAGAGGCTTGTTGAGCTTGTTTACGAGCCTCCGCCCTCCTTTTCTTTGCACTTGCGTGTGTTCTACGAGCAGTTGCCTCAACCTCAGGATCAAAAAGCAAAGGTTGCTTGTTGGTACTCTTGGTCATGCACAAAAACACTAGAGTGGGTTCGCAAAAGCAAACACTAAGTTCAAAAAGTAAAATTGTTGACCTTCCCCGGCAACGGCGCCAAATTTTTGATAGGTCGTTTTACTACCAAAAATAATTCCTAATTCACCTAACTAGTATAGTTGGGAAAGTAGGGTCGAACCACTGTGGAAGGACAAATAAAGTCACAATTTGAACTAAGTTCACTATTGCTAACGATCTAATGTTGGATTTTTGTTTATCTAAGTAGAACGCAAAAACAAGAGATGAATAAAATTCAATAATTAAAAACCTAGGGCTAAAAGGATTCACTATGCATCGATCATGATTCATGAACAAAAATTGGGATAGGAATGAATATAGGCGAAGGAAGATGTTGCTCTCGCAAACAAATTCGACAATCAAACAATAAAACAAGCTATCGCGATTAAAGCTTAATTGTTCAAAGAAGGAAATCGTTCACTCAAACTCGCAACTCTCGCTTATAGAATTGAGCGAATAAAACTTGCAAATTGGCCAAACATGCAATCAATATAAAACCCATCAATTGAATCGCCTAGACAAACCAAATTTAAATCCTAAAATCAAACAAGAATCATGACCTTTTGCATAGTTTCACCAAGCCCTAGAAATAAAACTACTCACTAAGCATATTAAAACTAACAAGAGATTCAACAATGAAATCCATGGAGAAAATCAAATTCAAATTAAATGTAGAAACGAACATTCAAAGATAACAACGATAAACAAGAACAAGAAATTAGAATTGAAACTAATACCTTCAATATAATTAAGATTACAATATCGAAATGTTGATTAACAATCCTCAAGGCAAGTAATATGAGAAATCCCTTCAATACCAAGCCCTCAAAAACAGAGAAAAAAAACTAAAAAACAACTGGAAATTCCCCTCAAAAGCTATTTATATCCTCCTCCAAAGAGATCGGAGGATACGGAAGTTACTAAAAAAAATAACTGCTTGACCCGGCCGGGTATGTGGAAAACCGGGCGGGTACGAGGCATAACTAAATCTCAAAGATCAAAAAGTTTCTAAGTTCAGGAGTAAACCCGGCCGGGTATGTGGAAACCCGCCCAGGTATGAGAGTCTCACCCGGCCGGGTATGTGGAAACCCGGCCGGGTCCGTGTGGCAACTTTTTCCTCCAAATAGCGTCTTCAAATTCTTCTAAGTATCAAGTGCAAACCCGGCCGGGTATGTGGAAACCCACCCGGGTATGAGAGGCTCACCTGGCCGGGTATGAGGAAACCCACCCGAGTATGAGACCTGGTCAGCACAAAAATGACCTTTGAGTAGCTTATGACCTTCCAACTTGCAAATCTCGCTCCAAGAGTTGATTCCTAGTATAATTAGAGCTTTGTACCTACAAAATAGATAAGAAACAAACACTCCAACCAAGCATAAAAACCAATAGAAAATTGAGCAAAATACGCGAGAAATGCTATGAAAATACAATGGGGGCATGGTAGAAAATAATATATAAAATACACACATCATTACCCCAAAGTATGCACGAAATTGAAGTAAGTCTGGCTATAACCGACTCAACACGAACCAATTTTCAAATTGTTATAAGTACCCAAACTGTTTTTAACCGAACTATTGTAAACGCAAATTAATGTTTAAGTTAATACAATTCATAACTCCAGAAAAATTATGTAACCAATTAATGTGCACTGATGATAACTCTTTGGTTTCAGAGGTTACTCTATGTAAACTGCAGCAGAATGACGAGTAAAAGATGCTTCAGGCTTAACCAGAAATTTAGAAGAATTTCTAGAGAAGATACAAGATGTCTGAAGGAGCAGATGATCAGAATAATTTAGAGTTGAGTCAAATTTGGAAGACAATTGATGAAAATTAAAAACCTTAAAAGGCGTACTGCATATCAAGAAGCCCTCAAAATATTTAGCATAGAACTTTGAGGTTTATCATATTTAAACTTGGTAACCTTTTTTGATAAAAAACAACCTTAGTATAATATTGCTGTTGCTGTAGTTTGGTGTCCTTCATATGTTGATCACACTCAGTACTATGATGCTGCATATGTTGAGTATCATTATATTCAACAGAAACCTATCAAGAAGACATTAAGAAAGGTGGAACGTTGAAAAAAAAGGAAGAGGGAAGCTAAACATAACTTAGTTGACTGGCTTGATAAACGATATAAGATATCTAACCCTAAATTTCAGTATTAAAATAGATATAGGTGTAACAAGAAGGATATTTTAATTGGACAATCACTGGCAGTAAATTATTTGTTCATCCAGCGAATCTGATTTTATGGGATCAAGGCTTTAGCATTTTTGTGACTTGTGTACTCGATCAGTGCAGCCTTTGATGGATTTGAACTGAAAGCCTCAAAGAGCTTCAACAATGAAAATCAAATGAAAAATATAAGCAAAGATGAATACAAGTATTTTATGAGGTATCTTGAATACCTTTCCCTCAAATGTAGTTTTATTATAAATGATTCAACAATACAATTATAATAAACCTCCCTTATCTTGAGAACAAATCTCTCAAGGTCACAAATACTAAAGCAAAGTAAGAACAATCTCATGTTTTTAACAATGCAATAGCCCTCTCAACAATGTGTGTTTTGGTGGTCTTTGTTCTATAAATGATACTCCATTTTATAGTGGAAGGTGAGAATCATTACTAGAACCTCTCAATTACTCACCATAAAGCACTTTTAACAACCCAATTAACTATGACAATAAACATTAGAGTAATGCACCACATTATTGCATAATCACTACAAATTCTGACCAAAAACAGAATCCAATGTAGTCTGCTCGACTACCGCTCCATCCAGACACTATCTCTCTCAGTCGAGCGAGCTTCCAGTGAAGCTACTGTCTCATTCTGCATATTCCGCTCGACCAACACACTTCCGCTCGACCGATTGACACTTGCTTTAACAGGATTGAAGGACAAGAAGTCTACTAATCTAAGTGAAAGTTGGATAAATATGAGCAAGAAATCTACTGATGTAGGTTTTATGAAACTTATGTTTATCATCATTTATAATTCCTACCAAATATATTCGATGAAAGCCATTTGTAGTTTGTGAACCTGTAACCGCATTGAATTATGAAGGCAAAACACTAACTGGAATTTAGTATTAATCAAGCGGAAGCTTACTTTTGCCAACACAATTAAGGGGTTACTTAAAGGTCAAACCAATATCCAAACAATATAACGAAGTCTTAAATGTCCAAAATATAGGAAAATTACAACCAAATCGAAATAAGTCAAAAGTTCAAATTGCATCCTTAAATTAGTCTAAATCTAAACTAATAGTCTCTCAAATACAATAAAGAGATCTAAACAAAAGGGGAGTTATACTCCAACTCGGGTTCAACTTCCGCTCGCATATCCATTCTCCGTCGAGGTGCCATAGGGGTTTACTCTAAAAACAAAACCATTGGAAAAACATACAAAGCATAGTATCAGCAAAAAGGCTGAATATAAACAAACTGGTGTCCGTCAAACAAGTTATTAAAATCTTTTTTTCTTTTGAGTACATTCATTTTGAAATATGCTTTTTCATTTGATAAATCCTATTATGATTCAAATCCAGTTCAATAGCTCTATAGTAATTTCAAATTCTCAATTTTCATCATAAATCATAAAATCTCAATAGATCCAAATCAATTTCAAACTCATATTATAAGTTTACATGGGTACTCTGTGAGTCATCCTGTGACTCATTTGGTAGTCGGTCTACCATCCGCGACATGTCCGGCAAGTGTAACACAATGGTATTGTGAACAATACGCGCTCAGCATTGGTGAGCCGTTTAATCATGCACACAACATTTGCTGTGGCATATGTACCCGCCATATAGGCTAAATATTTTTTTGTACATAATATATATCTTGTAATTTTAGTAGCATTTGAAAGTCAAAAATATTAACTTTTTCCAGATGATAAACATCTTTTATTTGCACATAGCAAAACATACTTTATTTGCGACTTAGCAAAATCAAATCATAATATTTCCCACATGGGTAAAACATCCTTAGCATAATCATATCATTAAACATAACCTTTGTATTATATTGGGGCATCACTAGCATGTATGGAAATGCATCGTAAAAAAAAGTAATTAAAGTTCAATACGATTTTTTTAAAGAAACCACTAAAATGTTTCGTTTCAATCCTTCTTAAAGTAAATATAACTTAAAAGGGTTTTGAAATTCATTCAAAACAACTAGAATATGATTCATAAGTCTATAAAATCATTACGACAGAAGATTTCATAAAACACTATTTTCTTAAATACGAGATAGTTTTGCCGGTAATAAAATCGATAATTGATTTACAAAGTACATATTAATTCTCCAACAAGGCCCAAATTAATCAAGTCATTAAAATACATTATTTAAAATGAATTTAAGGTTGTCCCGTCAAATTATAATTGGTTATGCAAATTTATAACGATCTTACAATTATTTTCGACAATTTGGATATTTACCGTTATTTAAATGGTGTCTTAAATCCGTAAAATTTATAAACCATCTAATTTAAACTTAATTTATACTATGAGGCAGTAGGTTAATAATATAACTATAGATTTTTTTATATAGGTCTATTTTTACCCAAATTTAATTAACATTATTACACTTTTTAATAAATAAACATTTTCTATTAATTTGATAAATTAGTAAATAATTAATAATTTATTTTATAAAATTATACCAAAGTTGCAGAAGTCATATAACATGTTTATTAGGCTATTTGAACTTATAAAACTCATGTATGATGTTTTATTATTTTGTATAGACATTTTATCGATAAATAGAATAAAATAGGTTTTAAATTATTTGAGTCCGAATAAAATATTATAAAAATTATATGATATTCCAGAAGCTATTTTAAGGGGTATAAAATTTTAAATAACCATTAAAAATCATGTGGGGTATTTTTAATAATTAATATCGTTATTTTACCGATAAACCGAATAAACTTTATTTAAGTCCATATATGGTCACGAAAATCCATATAAGTTTTTTAGCATGTATCTACTGTTTATATAAGTGTCTCATAAAATTTTCATGTCCAAAAGACGTCATTTAGTATTTATTTTATATTTTATCGTTTTCAAACTTACCGATTATTAATAACCGAGTAAAACTTATTAAGGTCCCTAAATGTCAATGAAACCTTCCAAAACTTTTACCAATTTTACCTACTGTTCATATGAGTATGTGATAAAAATTTCAAGTCCATATGTCTTTGTTTGGTAATTATTTTATATTTTATCATTTTACAATTTACCGTTAAACAATTTAACGATTATTCAAAAATAATAAAAAAATTCCACACTAAATATATTCTGGCCAAATCTTGTTGGAGTTATTATAATATGTTTTTATTAATTATTTTTGATGATGAAGAGTTCATCTAATACCATGTTTTGTAATAAGAGTATTTAACACCTTAAAATCCATTAAAATATCAATTTAACGAATAATCTCAACAAAAAGTATCAAAGAAATTTTCTTAACATATAGCTACTTGAAATTTCTTTTAAAATGAATTTCAAATATTTTCAAATTCATATAATCATTTCCATCACAATAACTTTCACAAAATAGTGTTAAACATGCCTTTAAACATACAATAATTTATAAAATCAACATGCATGATTCCCACAATAATAATACATGTAATAAATTATTCCATACTCAAATTTATCATTTTGACATCATTTTTCAAGATTTAAGAACTTCTCTTTGGGAATTTTTTTTTTTTAAAAAAAATGTTTATACACAAACTTTCCCAACTTGTTCTTAAATCCTTTAAAAATCACCCTATGTGACATACCTTGACTCCAAGCCTATATAATTATTCCGTAAGCTCCTACGCGTTCTTAGACGCGGTTCTAATTTCGGGTCCTTGCCCTTCAAGTCTCAACTCCAACTCTTCAACTAAACATATTGCAATCATCCAAAAATCAATAATAACTTAACTTTTCCTAGTTAGAGTTGTTGGACTAATACTTGTGATGATTTGAATATATTTGGAGTATACTTATTATGTTGAGCAACATACTTAGTTAAGTCCCATAATTTTATTTGAATCCTTTAAGTAACAAAATTTATATGTTTGTGGAAATACATCTTCTTACTTTTTATTATGGCCGATTTTTATAGATTTATAAGTGATGATTTTCTTAGTTTAGAGATAAAATACTCATTTTATAATGATCTTAGTTTATAAAAAGATTCATGTAAAGAAATATGTTTTACATGAACAAGTTTTAACAAAAACTAGTGGAATAAAGAAATGAACATAACTTACTCTATACTTGGTGGATTTCTTTAAGTTTGGTGTCTATGGAAAGCTCTTAAGATGAACATTATTTTTATGGGAGATTTGAGTTTATAAACATAAATTTTCAGAAGTTTTAGATGCGTTTTTTAAGAAGATTTGATGAGAAAAGAAAGTGTTCTAGTTGTTGAAGGTTTGAAGGATTCTAGTGTTTGTTCATGGATGAACTTGGGAGCAATGTGTTGGGGTTTATGGCTGAATAATTATTCAGAAAATAGAGTGTTTTTGCTTCAAATATTTGCCTCTTGCATGCTTGTAATGATGCACAAGCTTTGGTAGCACAAAAAGGGTTCTTGGGTAGAGTTTTTAGCTTGTGTATGTAAGTATACAAAGGGCTATAAGGGGGACTAGGACAGCTTTAGCATGGCTGGTTGGGGTTGTTTTAAGGTGATTTTTGTCCATCATTTGATCTATTATAGTGTAGGAAAGGTTTATCTAAGATAGTTTAAGGTTTGGGTAAAAATTGTTGTACATGTAACAAGTTATGTAACTTGTACTTCATGTTTAAAAAGCACTTCTATATGTGTGAAATATTTAATTTACTCCCATCATGGTTACATAATATGCTTGGGTTATAATAAAAAAAATTTTCGAACTGTTATGGGTTGTTCCTCAACTTTAAGTTTTACCTCCAAAGTTTACGTTACTTGTTACGATTCATTTACGAATTAACAAGTTTTTAATCATTGTAGAGATTTTTCAAATTACTACCATCACTAATTAAATTATAATTAGTAACGAACAAATATATAAGAATAATTAGGCGCTAAAAACGACTAATGAAATCTCTTAATAATACGACTGTTTCAGTCTTCCCTTCTTACAAGAGTTTCGTCCTCAAAACTAACTCAAACTAATGGTTATAAATACATAACTCAAATAAGTAAGGGTATCTACTTAACATGTCGTCCTATTTTTCCCAAGTAGCACTGTCGGCATCCTGTCCACTCCATAGCACTTTCGCAAGTGGAATCGTGCGGCTACGGAGTTTTCTAACCCCTCGACCTAGGAACCTCAAGGGCTTCTCCTTATACTGCAAGCTTTCAACAAGTTGAATCGGCTCATACTGGAGAACATGTGATGGATCAAACACATATCGGCGCAATTGCGACACATGGAACACATTGTGAACCTTAGCTAATTGTGGGGGTAATGCTAACTCATAAGCTACCTCCCCAACTCTGTACCGAGGATCAAGCTTCCCTTGCATTCTGAACCTCTTGATTCCCTTTGTTGGCGAGACTTTAAGGAACTCCTTCTCACCGACTTGGATCTCAAGTTTCCTCCTCCTACGGTATGCGTAGGATTTCTGTCGATCTTGGGCAGCCTTCATCCGGTCTCTAATGATTCTGATTTGTTCAACGGTCTCTCTGATCATCTCTGGTCCAACGAGCACGCCGGGCCTCCCAGTATCCCAATAAAGTGGTGTCCTACACCTTTGGCCATACAAGGCCTCAAACGGAGCCATACCAATACTACTCTGGTAACTATTGTTGTAGGAGAATTCTATCAATGATAAGATGTCCTCCCACGAACACTGAAAATCAAGGGCACATGCCCGAAGCATATCCTCTAGAGTTTGGATGGTCCTCTCCGTCTGCCCATATGTAGCTGGGTGAAAAGCGGTGCTGTAATTAAGGGTCGTGTCGAATGCCCTTTGTAGCTCATTCCAAAATCGAGCCACAAATATTGGATCTCGATCTAAAACTATTGTCATCGGTATACCATGTAGTCTAAGTACTTCTTTCACATAAGCATCGACCAATTGTTTTGCTTTCCAAGTTACTTTAGCAGGAATAAATCTGGCAGTCTTAGTGAGTCGATCAACAATCACCCAAATAGAATCATTTCCCCTTCTCGAACGGGGCAATCCAACAACAAAGTCCATACTCACTAATTCCCACTTCCACTTAGGCACTGGAAGAGGTTGCAATTCCCCTGGAGTGCGCTGGTGGTCAATCTTGACTTGCTGACATACTAGACATCGAGCTATGAAATCCTCAACATCCTTCTTCATGTTCATCCACCAAAAGTATTGTTTAAAATCTGCTAGCATCTTATCCCGTCTTGGGTGGACAGAATACATAGTCGAATGTGCCTCCTTGAGTATTTTCTCTATCAATTCAGGATCTCGGGGCATGCATAACCTTCTCTCTAGATGAATACTCCCATCTTTAGCAATACTGAAGTCTTTAACTGCACCCTTTTCTATACCAATCTTCAACTCTAACAAGAAGTCATCATACTGTTGTAGCTCACGGATCTCCTCATGTAGACTCGGTGTTGTACTCATAGCATTGAGAACGCTGTCGTATGATCCCTTCTTAACCACAATCAATTCTAGCTCCTTCATCTCCACATAAATCTCGTAGGGCACTGAAATTAGTCCATTAATGACCATCCTCGGTTTTCGGCTTAAGGCATCTGCTACACGGTTTGCCTTCCCGGGGTGATACTCCAAAGTGAGGTCATAATCTTTCATCAATTCTAGCCACCTTCTATGCCTCATGTTAAGCTCTTTCTGTGTAAACAGATAAGTCAAACTCTTGTGACCGGTGTAGATCTTGCAAGTAGTGCCGTAGAGATAATGCCTCCAAATTTTTAAGGCAAATATGACTCTGGCTAATTCTAAATTGTGCACTGGATAGTTCTTCTCATTTGGCCTCAATTGTCTCGATGCGTAGGCAATCACTTTCCCCTCTTGCATGAGTACACAACCTAAGCCCTCTAAAGATGCGTCACTGTATGCCGTGAACTCTTTCCCATCCTCGGGCAATACAAGCATTGGAGCTGTTGTCAACCTTTTCTTCAATTCTAGGAAAGCGTCTTCGCAATTTTGTGACCACACAAACTTGGTATTCTTTCAAACCAAACTGGTGATCGGTAGTGCGATCTTAGAAAACCCATCAACATATCTTCGGTAATAACCTGCCAAACCCATAAAGCTTCTTACCTCAGTTACACTAGTCAGTGCTGGCCAATCAATGATAGTCCTTATCTTCTCGGGGTCAACTGTTATGCCATCTTTTGAGATTACATGACCTTGGAAGACAACTTGATCCAACCAGAATTCACTCTTGCTCAACTTCCCATAAAAGATTCTTTCTCTCAATCGTGTTAATACCAATATTAAGTGCTCCTCATGATCTTTCTTTGTCTTAGAGTACACCAAGATATCATTAATGAAAACCACTACAAATTTATCAAGATAGTCATGGAATGTTCGATTCATTAACTCCATGAATGCTGCAGGGGCATTGGTTAACTTAAACGGCATCACTCTAAACTCATAGTGCACATATCTGGTGCGGAAAGCAGTTTTAGGAATGTCTTCCTCCACTATCCTTAACTGATGGTAACCAGATCTCAGGTCAATTTTAGAGAAAACTCTGGCTCCTTTCAACTGGTCAAATAAATCATCAATTCTAGGAAGTGGGTACTTAATCTTGATGGTGATTTTGTTCAGCTCCCGGTAGTCAATGCATAGCCTCAAAGACCCATCTTTCTTCTTCACAAACAACACTGGAGCTCCCCATGGTGATACACTTGGTCTGATAAACCCTTTATTTTGTAACTCCTCGAGTTGGGTTTTTAGTTCAGCCAACTCAAGTGGTGCCATTCTATATGGTGCCTTTGAAATCGGGCTTGACCCTAGAACTAGGTTGATGTGAAAATCAATCTCTCTCTTTGGAGGTAACCCAGGTAGATCATCAGGGAATACATCAGAAAATTCTCGCACTATCAAGATCTGGCTTAAGTCGACCTCCTTGTATGTTGACTCGCTCATGTGGTAGACCTGGGCTTCCCCACCTCTCTTTGGAAAGGTTGTAAGCCTCTCAATCATCTCTGGCTCAATATTAGGTAAGGTCCCATCACTAAAAGCTACTTGATCCCCTGGATTGTTCCCAAGCTTTACATTCCTCTCATAGCACTCAATCACTACCCAGTGTTTACCTAGCCAGTACATTCCTAGAATGATATCAAACCCTCCTAAGTCAAATACAATCACGTCTACATGGAACTCCTTACCCTGGATCACTAATGGGCAATCAATCAACTTTGTATTACATGATACCGTTGATCCATCAGGTAAGTCAACTCTATGCATTATAGGGCATACATTAACAGAATAGTCCAAGGGTCTCACAAATGACTTAGAAACATAAGACTTGTCGGCCCCAGAATCAAATAAGACACGGGCGGACTTACCAAGCAATAACAGTAATCCGGAAATGACTTTACCTTCTACCTTAGGAATCAAGGTGCTAGGCTCCTCCGCTGTAGTAATGGCAAAGAATTTTCCTCCTCCCGGGCGCTGGTTCCCTTGGCCTCCAGAAGATGAGGCTTTATTGCCTCCTTTATATTCAAGGCGAAGCTGAGAGTTATTGTTACGCTGGTTCCCTTGATTCCCTGAGTATCGTGCTCCACCATTCCCGGGGTTTCCCTGGTTCTTGCCCCAACAATCTCGAGCCAAATGACCTGGTTTTCCACAATTCAGACACACAGCCTTACCTTCACAGTTGACTCCCTTAGAGTGCCATTTCTTGCATCTATCACACAGTTGACTTTTTAGCGGGTTGGAGTTTTGTGGGTTTCTATTGCTGTTGAAGCGGTTTTGGTTTTGAAAGTTTCTGAGGTTTTGGTTTTGATTCCCCTTAAAGTTTCCCTCAGCTCTCAGCTTCTTGCTCTGACCTCCCTGGTCTCCTTCAGATATCTTTTTCCTCACATCTTCCTCTCTCTTGCAGACCATTTCTTTCTCCACAGCATGTTCATACATAGCTTGAAAAGACTCATATTGACCCATCGACTTTTGGTAGCTGAAGTTGAGACCATTGTAGAAGCGATCCAACTTTTTCTTTTCATCAAGCACATAATCCGGGGCAAATCGAGCCAACTCCAAGAACTCGTTAGCATATTCGGTAACGCTAAGAGAATGCTGCCTCAGGTAAAAAAATTCTGATTCTTTTTGTCTCTGTAGAGCTGCTGGGTAGAACCTCTCCCTTAGTTTCTTCAAGAAATCTTCCCATCTCCAACTGGTGGGTTGTGGTACTCCACCAGCAAATGTGGAGGCATCTGAGATACCTTTTAGGGCTCTCCACCAAAGCTCTGTAGGTCCCACTAGATAGAATGCTGCAAGTTTAACCTTAAGATTTTTTGGACAGTTTACCACCTCAAGAATTTTCTCGGTTTCATTGATCCAATCTTCAAGGACAACTGGATCTGTAGCAGCATTGTAGGTCTTAGGCCTGTGGGTAGCAAGCCTATTGTAAAACTTAGTCTCGTCATCCACACTAGCATGTTGGTTGGCTATGAACTGGACTAATTGAGCATTGGTCTCTTGGATGACTCTGAGTTGCTCGGATAGGAGATTCAAATGGGCTTGGGGATCCATTCCTTCCCCAATTTCCTCTACGTTCCTACCAAGAGGTAATAACTAATTAATAATTATGCCTTTAAGACAAATAGATATGCACTTGCATAACACACTTTCTTAACTTTATTAATTTAATGACTTAATAACTTCATTAATTTCCATCCCATTGGATCACTTGTTTAGCAGTTTCAACACTTTTAATGATGATTCCTCAACTTAATTTACCATCATGCATAGGCAACTTAGCCACATAATTGGATCATCACTTGCTTACAAGAAACCTTTAAGACTTCTAGTTTATTAATGGTACTTAGTTAATAATCTGATTTACGTTAGACTTACTACTTAAATCCTTTCTTTACCAATAATCCCTAAATTTTAAGTTCATTTCCTAATTACTTTCATTAGTTACTCCAAACTTCAACTTCTCTCAGTTAAAGTCGTTCTCTAATGTTCCTGATATTTTAGACAAGCTTCCAAAGCCTTGGCTCTAATACCAACTGTAACCGCCTCGAATTATGAAGGCACACTAACTGGAATTTAGTATTAATCAAGCCGAAGCTTACTTTTGCCAACACAATTAAGGGGTTACTAAAAAGGTCAAACCAATATCCAAACAATATAACGGAAGTCTTAACTGTCCAAAATATAGGAAAATTACAACCAAATCGAAATAAGTCCGAAGTTCAAATTACATCCTTAAATTAGTCTAAATCTAAACTAATAGTCTCTCAAATACAATAAAGAGATCTAAACAAAAGGGGAGTGATACTCCAACTCGGGTTCAACTTCCGCTTGCATATCCATTCTCCGTCGAGGTGCCATAGGGGTTTACTCTAAAAACAAAACTATTGGAAAAACATACAAAGCATAGTATCAGCAAAAGGCTGAATATAAACACACTGGTGTCCGTCAAACAAGTTATTAAAATCTTTTTTTTTTTGAGTAAATTCCAGTTAGTGTTTTGCCTTCATAATTCGAGGCGGTTACAGAACCACTAACTGCTTGTTTGGACATTTCTGAAAGTGCATGTTGAACTGCTATTTTTTGCTGCAAGGTTTTTGATAGCTCCTTAAATTTGTACTTTTTGGCATCAACTTGTGTTCTTACATTTAGTGTTGTTGGTTTCTAAGATCTGTTTACCAGAGGTATAGACATTTAAGCAGTAAATGTTGTAATCAATTTCGATTTCCCAAAGAACTCTGAAACCTATCTGCCCAGAGTATGTTATGTTCTTTCTTTCTATTTTGGTCAGATTTTTGCCTTTTCTGATAAGTACTTTATGCTTATTAATCTATGTGTCGTCCAGGTTGGTCGTTCTGGAAGATATGGACACCTTGGGTTGGCTGTTATTCTAATAACATATGAGGATCGCTTTAATTTGTGAGTGTTGAGAACTGGCTTTCTTGGGAGCACCTTCAATTGGGATACTAAGAAAATCTTTTTTTTTCAGATACAAAATAGAACAGGAGCTTGGAATTCCTCCGCTTATGGATCAGTGTATCTACTGTCGTTGATAAAGCAGAAATCGTCTTATGGTGAGTGAGTGAAAATAAATATTAGTAATTTCTTTATTTCCTTAAATGTTGACTTCCTAGACTATGTGAATTGAAAGTGTAAATATTTATGAGAGAAATTAAAGTCACGTCAAGAAAACAAGACTGTTAGAGAATAGAAAAAGATAATAGAAGTATACAACTGTTAAGGGGAGGAAATGATTGCAATTTGCAAAACAATGGAGATGACTAAATCCTTTTTAAGATAATCAATTTTTGTAATGTATCACAAAACTCCATTTTTGTTATGTGTTAGGATTATTGAATAGATACTTAATTTCTCTCCACACTAGATGCATGAACAAAGTGTGCTTTCAAATGTTTGAAATGTCAACAAGAGATAACTTGAGGTTTATTTGAAGCCAATGTACTGTTAAAGATAGTTTTTGTGTTGGAAGTCAAAAAAGACAATTTGTGTCGGCTTTTAGACAATGAAAATGACCTTTATTTATATTTAACCAATATTTAACGCATTTCTTAAAATTTTGTGTATTAGGATTGTGCTATGTAATTGCTATACGATTTTGATCTCTTATTGGTTGGGGAATCTAGAGAATCCCTATTTTTATTTCTTACATGAAAACTCCACTTGAATAGCTTACTTATATTGCTTTCTAGAATGCAAACTGTCGCTGCAGCTGCGGACATATTATGGGATGGAAATGTGTATTTTTCTATCCTTCTCTTAGCTATCCCTCCCATCACCTATCGCACTCAAACTCCTGATTTGAAACACTAAGAGTTTGACGCTATCCATAAACTTTTACCTCCCGAGGTGGACTGAATTTGGACCTGATGATGAGGCCGAATTGGGTTGTTTGCGGAATTAAATTGGACCCTCTAAAAGCTATTGAAATTGAAAAAGATATGATCAGATTTCTCTGATCTTGGACATGAATTTTGAATCTTGCTATGTTCTCCCTTTGCTTTAGTCACAAAGAAAAGAAGATAGAAAAGGAAATGCTAAGCATCCTCCCACAAAAACTTTATTAATCATCAAAACTAAAGTCTGAATTACAATGAGAACATCCCTTTATATAGCGATGTGTATGCAAGAATAACAGCTATATTTAGCCTAACAAACTTCCTAAGCCTTATTAACAAAAACACGTGCCAAGCACTTATTAAAAACAGAAACAACGCATGGGAATAACTACACTAAGACTTGATCACTGATCTGGGTGACATGATACCTTGATTCTGGTCCTGTGGGCTCTGTGTGGGTTATCATAGCTTCTCTTGGGCCTTGACTTCTTGGTCCATGTACCAAGATGCCATCCCTTGAGTTTTGCTTGTCCTTGGTACACAGATTTGTTCTCCAGGTGTCGTGCAAGGTCAGCTGGCAGGCCATTTCTTCTGAACTTTGATTTTGTGGCCATTTATGACCTGTTATATATATATTTTATAGTAGTTGTAATATTAAGATAAAAATATATACACATAAAACAAATAAATAAAAATAAAAGAGCTGGAAATATTATATATAAAACTAAAGTTTATTTACAAAGTCACAAAAATTACGTATATTTAATCATTCATCTGGAGGAGGTGGAGGAGGGGGTTGATACAAATTGAGATGCGATTGAATTAATTTCAAAAAGAGTTCTTGTTCTCTTTGAATTAGTTCAGTCAGCCTTTGGTGAGTCTCATAGGCAGTCTGAGCATTTCTCATTCGTACCGCTTCCCATAATTGATTATTGAACTCCATTTTTCGTGCTTCTAAATCCGCAAACCTTTGTTGAATAGTGGCATCATAATCAGGTTGTGCAAGCTGAGAAGACGAAATATCCGTTGGCTCAGGAGGATAAATAATTTGAGAGGTGGACCAAACCCCAAATATATCTTTGCTTTTTTTGGTTTTTTTGTTTGAACCGTTTTCTACATTTTTTATAGCATCCAACCAAATTTCACTTGGGTTGCGGGTTGGATGCTACTCCATCAAAGAACGATATTCATCCTTTAATAAAACAATGAAATCAATTACCAATAAACAAAGTATTAATTGATACTTAAAAAAAAAGAAATAAACAAGTTTAATAGATTATTATGTTAACTTTTTGTTAATTGCTATTAGTCCATTGGGAACAATCCCCTGTTTCATTGTCAAAGACCCCATGTGTTCGTGTAAATATTTCATAGGTTGTGGGTCGTTGATCTTTCGATTGTTCCTGAAATATAAAAAAAAACGATTTAAAATTAAACAAAAGATAAAAAAAAATGCAATATAATACTACTTAATTAACTAAATACTCACCAAATCCCGCATTGTTTAGGCGTGCGGGAATGAGCCACTTATATGGGTGGCTTCAGCTTTCTCTCTACCTTCACGTCTATTGGAGGAATTCCTAGTCGAAACGACTTTATTATCTGGCGTTCCCAATCAGCCTTCCATCGCCCCCAGGTCTCATTATCGATGGAAGGAGGTTTAAAATCAGGCTTGTTTTTCAACGTCCTGCGCCATTTGAAAAGCATATCCGCATAGCTTTGCGGCTTTTTCCTCCCATGACCTTCGAACGAAATGTTCGAGGCGAGGGTCCCATTTGTATTGTTTCTAAATACATAAATGTTTCATCAAATAAAAAACTTTAAATAATTTATATATAAAAAGTCTAAAAATAAACAACTAAATAATAATTTTAACTTAAATTCATTAAAATAAAAATCTTTGGTGGGTTTGGTCACACCCTTCCAACTACTACCTTCGACATCTTGTCTATAATTAAAGGTAGCCCTTATTTGTGATGCAATGGTATTCCCGGATATCGGATTAAATCTTACAATAATTAACAAAATTAGTTTACAATGAAATTTTAATATTGAAAAAATATTAATGATAATAAGATTATAAAAATATTTATTTGTTTCTGGTTGGTAGCCATGGAAGATTCGGACGAGGATCGTCTCCATCGTCCTCTTCCGTATTATGTATGGAATCACTTGGAGTATTTTCACTACTCCCATGAACTCGGTTACTGTTGTCTTCTTCGCTATTGTTGTTGTTGCTAGTCGACAAATTATTCAAGAAGATGTCGCTAGCCCAATCATTAGGGTCGCTGCTTATTTTGCCTATAATATTTATTTCAAACCCTAATATTATTTTCAACTAAAATTAATCTCATCTATACCATAAAATGTCCCAAATTTATCTACGTAATGAATTTTATCATCCCAAACTAAACATTACTATGTATAGTATTAAAGTAATTCGAAAATTACATTTAAAAATAATAAAAAAAATTGTTTTTATTAACATATTCAGCTCTTGTATTAGTGGTTGAAGATATAAGTCAATGTTGTGCTTTGGATTATTCGGCCCAGAGACAATCACGGTCAAAAACATATACGGCTTCTTCATGCACATCCATGGCGGAAGATTGTATGGTGTGACAATGACAGGCCACGATAAATACACAGACCAAGCCGCACATTTCGAGTCTCCATTGCAGAGTCTGGATGCATGTCGTTAAATGTCAACCACACTTCAGCATCGGACGGATGTATCATCTCTCCATATTTAGTGCGGTGCGCTGCATGCCACCTCATATGCCTAGCTGTTGCCTCTGAAGCATACAATCTTTGTAATCTGGGGCCCAGGAGGAAGGGAAATAATGAAATTGTTTTCGCGAAACTTTATCGCCTTTACTGCTTCTTCTCCATCTAGAAGTTCCACAAATATAACAGCAAGTTGCATTCGCATTATTCCCCTAAGATATCATACATCCGTTAGGACAACAATCTACCTTCTCAACGGGTAATCCAAGGGCAGCTATTTATTTTTTCGTTTCATAGAAGTTGTTTACCATCATATTCTGTTCTGGTAACACTTCGTTCACAATAGCACAAATATCGTCGTAACACCTCTCAGTGAGACGATGGTCTGTCTTCAGGTTTGTAAGTCGACCAATAATAGACATCATGGTGTGATTTTTACAACCTTCAAATAAGGAACTATTTACAGAATTTAACATTTCAAAGAACTATCGACACTGAGGGTTTGAATATTCGTCAACGTGTACCGATGGTTCATTAACTACTGACACTACATCATACTGGGAGGGAAGAAACTGATGGTAAGTGTCTGGATATACACTAGCTACTGCATCATGCACCATCTGTGAGTATGGATTTGGATTGTTTGACGATTGCTCTCCCACTACCACTACAACATCAGATGTTGTTCTTATCTCTGTATTTTGATGATATTCCCACTCATAGTAATTTTCAACAAACCCCCTTCTCATTAGATGTTCTCTTATTTTATCTGCTTCCTTATAACAACAATTTTTAGACTTTTTACAAGGACATTTAATCTCAGAAATCATGCTTTTTGTATGAGCAAAATCTAAAAAACTCTTCCAACCCTCTCATAAATCTTAAACTAAACTTTCCATTTTTTCGTCGGTTGTACATCCAACTTCTTTGTTGCCTAAAATTCATTTTTAACACCTATGTATAATATAATAATATAATTATTCAACTCATTAGTAAAGTAAGTTAATGACAATAAAAATATATAAAACAATTCATGAAAATAACAATATATGATAATAATATAATTATCCTAGTAAAAATTATTGAAGGAAATTAATGACAATAAAAATAAAATATTAAATAATAAAAAATATAAAAAACTCAAGTAAATAACAAAGGAAAAAGAATATATACTAATTAAATAATCAAGTTAAATCAAATTAATGACAATAAAAATTAAATATAAATAATAAAAATAAATAAAAAATAAGCCACATAATAGAATAAGAAAATTACTAACCTCTTCTAATTCTTTAGTTTCCGAAATATACAATGCACAACAATTATGCGTCTTATTTATACAAAACATGTAGACAACACGACGATTACAAACCCATTGTCATGTATGGAATTAAAATTCAAAACATATGGCGACCAAAGGGCTTCCAAACGTTCCGTCGCCTATATTTAATAAAATAAAAATATAAAACAAAAAAACATGTTGACATGGCGATTAAGAGCTTCGTCGCCAACAATTAAAAAAAAAATTCCGGTCCTCCTGGCGACCATATGGCGACCACCATAACCCGTCGCCCACTATTAAAATAAAATAAAAAAAATACTGTCTTTCCGAGCGACTAAATGGCGACCATATAGCCCGTCGCCATTCTATTAAAATGAAACAAAAGAATAAGTGCCTTTGGCGACTAATTGGCGACCACGTAGCCCATCGCCAAAATACTTTCCCATATGGCCACTAATCTGGCCCTCGCCTTGCCGTAGCCAAAATACTTTCCATAGCTATTTCAATAGTTATTTGTAGTGACCTGGATTGGGAAGCATATCCGGCAATGGCACAGTGGCTGCAGTCAAGGGAGTAGCCGCCTGCTTCCCCGCTGACTTAAGCACTGAAACCCAACTGAGACCAACTGTAGGTTGGCCGGAACCTGAAGGAACAGAAACAGGAACACGAGCTAGACGGGCATCAGAAAATCGCACAGACGACTGGAAAAGGGACTTCTCCAGTGAAGAAGACGGCTCCCTCTAAGAACAGCTGACAGGTGACGGCTTCCTCGGGACGGCTTGTATCTTCGCCGGCCTGCCTCTCCTGCCCATGGCCGGAATCCGTTGAGATTCAGAAAGGAGAAGTCGGGCAAGTGAAAATCGCTAGAGAGAGAAGATGCGGAAGAGTATTATTATTATTCTTATTATTATTATTATTATTATTATTATTATTATTATTATTATTATTATTATTTTTTTTTTTTTATTTTTATTTTTATTATTATTCTTATTATTATTATTATTATTATTATTATTATTATTATTATTATTATTATTATTATTATTAAATTTTTGGCCAGAATAAAGGACTATATATACTACCTATAAATTGCAATCCTTTCCAACTTAATTGCATTAGTATAGAAAACAAGGTCCACCATCAATGAAGGGTTTCCCTTGCCCACACTTCATGTGCATTAAAGCTGAAAGGACCCACACTCCCTATTGTAGCACTTTATTATTATTATTATTATTAGTTAAATTCCCGTGTAAAATACGAATACTTAAATACTTATATGAACAATGATATTATTTTATAAAATTAATTCATTTACAACATACACTTAATTATTAATCTTTGTACTGTTATGATATTATCATAATCAAAGTGAATAAATAATTTATCATACAACAATATCAAAACAACACTTAATTATAATAGATTAACTCATTGAGTTTACCTTCACAAATGAATTGTGTTTCCTTTGACTAGAATGAAAACCTTGTTAATCCTCATCATCTTTATCACCCTCAGAAAAAAAAAAGGTTTGAGGTTTTAGAAAAAAATAAAATAAAATAAAATAAAATAAATAAAAAAAATCAATTGTAATCTTATTTTACTCATCATAAGGCTGTGCCGGATTTCATTGATAAACATTTGAACACAAGGAGTTATAATGGGGAGAGTCGACATCATCATACCCATGCCCCTTATAGGAAACTATGATCAGGATTTAAAGAGGAAAGAATGACGATAACTAATACTTATAAAGAAGAGTGCGGTCAAAGAGTCCCTTGATTCAAGTAAGATATTCAAAGAGTGTCAGAACCTGCAACAACTCGGAAAGTTTGCAACTTAGACACACGATGACCTTTAACAACAAATCAAAAATAGAAATAGAAATAAGATGCACATAAACAAAAAAAAAATAAAAATAAAAAAAATAAAATTAAAAATAAGAAATGAAAGGTAAAAATATAATAGGGAGAGTATTAGTCAGAAATTTGAATATGACTTAACATCTATGTTTACCCATTCACAAGCATACTTCACAAAAATTCATTTAAGACTATCCAGTCCAATGATTTTTATAACTAAACAAAATTTGAATATGACTTAACATCCACTATTTTATCTAGGTTTCCTTAATTTCTAATTAATTTATCTACCTCTCCGACAATCAAATTCCTTTAATCTTCTACCTAACTAACTTTGTTCTCCTACTATAAAATTTATTTACCCCTTAAATATTCACCCTCAATCTCCGACAATGTTTTCTAATCAAAAATCATGTGCTGAAAATCGAAATGTTATAGCATTAAAAAAAACTACCTATTCTATACCACCTTTTACAAAAAACTACCTATTCAAATTTCTGTTGCGAAAAACTACCTAAACCGTCAAGTTTTGGTTTGACCAAACAAGTTTTTTGCACGAGATGTTATAATTTGCACTTAAGTGACGATTGCTCCACTCTCCATAGCTTATTCCTTTCATTCTATTTGCTTCTCATTGTTCATGGCGTTAATCTATGCATGCAACAATTTATTCAAGGTGAAGATTTAGCATTTACTCTTCTAATCTATTGATAAGTTAATTGTTCTTCATCGATTGCATTAAACCAACAAGGTATAATTTCTTCTTCTCTTTGCTGCATGGATATGTATAATTATCTGCTTCTCACATTTTCTTACTCCTTTAAATTATTTGATTTTATCAATCTACTAACATAACGAAGATTAGATTTTTTTTTATCAATCTAAACACAAGTTCATCTTTAATTTTTTAATAATGGCGAAAAAGAGGAGAATGGTGAAGAGAATTACATTTGATTTTAAATGGGTAACTAAATACGGGTATTTTTTTTCCTTAAATTTCTTGATTGTTTGTTATGATTTAATTGATTGACCTTGTCTTTAATCTTGATTTTTTAGTATTTGCTTCTTTTGTGTGTTTAATTGTAGAAACTATACTACTATTATTTAACCTATGAGATAATGAATCCAATCAATATTAGATGGTTTTGATGATTTTTTTGTGAATATGAATTACAAGACAAAGTATAGACAATTAGATCCATCTATCAGAATAAACATACTCAGCCCCTCAATTTGGTATCCAATTCAAAAAACTTGTATGTCTTGAACCTCCGTTCAGGATTCTCCTTGGTCCACAAAGTTTTCTTTGCAAAAGGAGCACCATAACCACACTTATCGACTTTCCCTTTTCCTATTGAAGAATATGAGGGCATGGTTTGAATGCAATAAATAAGGAAGAAGATGTAAGAGTTAGGTAATAACAGGGGATGAAATCTACTTAAAAATATGGAAAAATGGACTTAATTAATAAGGGAAGGGAAAAGAGAAAAGAACAGGAAATTGGAAGGAAAATAGAACAAATACAGAGGGAAAAGTAGATTTAGTAACATCACGTGGGAAAAACGTGCTTGGTTAAAAAAAAATTTAGAGGTCAACAATCGGATTCTGTCACGTGGTAGAGTTTTGCATACGTTTGGGTCATATAAGGTAGTTTTTCACAAAAAAAAATTAGAACAAGTAGCTTTTTTTACAAAAGGTGGTATAGAATAGATAGTTTTTTTTATTTTATATATATATATATATATATATATATATATATGTATATATATATATATATATGTATATATATATATATATATGTATATATATATATATATATGTATATATATATATATATATGTATATATATATATATATATGTATATATATATATATATATGTATATATATATATATATGTATATATATATATATATATATATATATATATATATATATATATATATATATATATATATATATATATATATATATATAATTTTCTCGAATTTTAATGTATTTTTTGAACAAACCATATGTATTTCATTTTTTCAAATTTGATGTAATATTTATCGTTTTTGATGAACATTATCACTAATGTTAAGTATTATTGTAAACATTATCACTAATGTTAATTAGGTATCAAGACTGTCGCTCCTACTACAAATGCTCTAATTAAATACATCATTCCCTTTTAAATCCATTGAGTATTATGACTTATCTCTAACCATTCAATCACTCGACTGAGTCGTTGCCCCACGGAACGGGTTGCTTCAGTAAGCTGTTTGGTAGAATACACAAGGGAAAGCTAATCCCAAGGCAACTACCGACCAAGACGTTGCTCGATATCTTAACGGGTCGTTGAAGTTAAGAGTATGCATACCCCCATGGTGGCCCTCATTAGGATTGCGCCAATGGAGACCAAATTACCCTATTAGGTACCAATTTTCGATTTTCCTTATTAAGAATATCCTTTTCACAACTCTATTGGGTATTCCAAACCAATTCCTTAAAATAAGTTTTTATTAATTTTTAAATTAGTTATTTGTGACAAACCTAACCAGATGGCGCTATATTGTATTTGTAAAGTTATTTAACTAGGAATGTAAAAATGAATAATAACATGTATTTAAAATGGAGGAAGCATAAAGTATGAATTATGTACTATAGGCGACTATAAAATAGCACATATACTATGAAATAGAAAATAAAAATGAGACTTCTTTGTTTATACTTATGGGGATTAACAAGGCACATGCAATTTCCTTGCTCACATTTACTTTTGAAGAGCAGTAGTATTATAATGTCACAAACTTTCATTTAATAATACTTTAACAAGTGTGTTCATATTAGGTTTAATGTAGATAAAAATTGAATAACTTTCTAGGGTATGGCTATGTAAATTAAAGGTAATATGGAAAGAAAGTCTACTTTCTATTTTGCCTCTCATACGATTTGTTGGCTGCTAATTATGTGACTTTTACGATAGAGTAAACACAAGGCAAAACGGCGTACTTCTTGACAAGGATGATAGATTAAAAGGTAAAGCTCGAGAGATTAAAAAAGAGTACAAGAAAGACCGAAGATTTCTTAAAGAATATGATTGGAAAATTATACTGCCTCTAAACCATTATAGATGTCCCATTTGCTTGGGCACGGTTATTAAGGGTGGTGTGGGGTCCATTAAAAAGGTGGTAGTTGGGTATTTTCAAGTAATTGGATTAATTGTTAATGATTCCCTCCTTTTGCTTAATAAAGTGGATATAATGAATTTTGGAGGGAAAATTAGGTTTCACATTGTTTGGGAATTAATTGACATTAATACATTTCCGTAATTGTTATAATTAACCAACCATTAAACTAATTAATTTAAATTACAAAAAATTACATCAAATAAATTACAAAAACCATCAAAATCATAAAATAAACTAAGTCTTCAATTCTTCCTTGATTTCTTCAACGTTTTTTGAACTGCAATTGAAAACGAGCAACCCTCTCGCCACATGCGCATGCGGATATTAAATCTTTCGTTGACTTCAGATTCATAAAAAAACAAACACGGTATGCATTTAGTGTTTAAAATGAATTAAATAGCTACAAAATAAACTAATGAAAAGAAGCCATCAATGAAACTGGAAGAAAAATACACGGATGAAAAGAAGCCATCAACCCAGAGAGTTGACAATTAGTTTTGGTGGAATGGCGCCAAACTAAAAAAAAATTGCGCCTGTACAACACCTCAAAACACTAAGAATCAGTGCATCTATATATGACAGCATTAAATAAAGAAATCAGCACCTCCAATTAATTTCCACCAACCCACATTGAAGTACATAGAATGGTTATAAAAAAAGAGCTATAATTTTAGTAAGATTCAAATAATGCATGAGCTTTTAATGTCACTAAACAGTAAAGGGAAGCTAGCATATGGTTTCATCAATGAAATTGCCAAGAAGTACGATGTGCATAAGAGGACAATTAGAAGGATATGGAGACAGATTCGGGATCAAAAAAATAATCAAGTTACAATTAATGTCAACAACAAGAAGAAAGGCAGCAAAGGAAGGCCATCCATCCCCTTTGATGAAAACAAATTCAAATCAATTGAAAAAGTGAAGAAGACAACTTTAAGAGCACTGTCAAGGGCCATGGGAGTTAGCCAAACAACAATCTGCAGATGGAAAACAAAAAAGTACTTTCGAAAGCACACCAACGCCATTAAACCGTTACTTACAGACAAAAATAAACTCAATAGGTTAATTTTTTGTCTTAGTAGTTGCATTTTAGATGAGCAAACAAGCAACTTCACATTTAATGATATGTCAAATGTAGTGCACATGGATGAAAAGTTGTTTTATATTACGAGGACACAACAAACATTTTATCTAACTCAAGATGAAATAGAGCCATATAGAGAAATCCAATCTAAAAGATTTGTCCCCAAGATCATCTTTATGTGTGCCATTGCAAGACCAATCTTTTCTAGTGAAGGTGAGATGATTTTTGATTGAAAGATAGGCATATTTCCTTTTACACATGATGTGGCAGCACAAAGGAGTTCAAAAAACAGGAAGAGAGGAGAGCCAGAGACCAAACCAATACAATCAATCACTAAAGATCACACAAGAGACATGATTATGCACAAGATACTACCAACAATTAGACGTAAATGACCACCACATTTAAGCAAAACAATTTTTGTTCAATAGGACAATGCTAAACAACATATTTTAGATGATGATGAAGTGTTTAGAGAGGTGGCCACACTTGATGGATTTAGCTTCCACTTAGTGCAACAACCTCCTAATGCACCAGATATGAATGTGTTTGACTTAGGGTTGTTTAGGTCAATACAATCGTTACAACATCAAAAATCAGCATACAACTATGCACAATTAGTAAACGCAGTGACTACAACATTTGACAATCAAAAATCAATAGAAGGAAATGTCATATAACAATTTATTGATGGCTTCAAAAACAAAATGAAAACAAATTCATCTCAGAAAACAAATTGAACTCATCACAGATAACCCAAATCCCATACTAATTGCCTCCTACATTTGGTAAGAACATAGCCTCCTAAACATAATGTTTGGTGGCTTATGAACTAAAAACCCTAGATTGGTGGCAAAATGAATGGATTTAGGGATTTTGTAGCTATAATCAATTGTTGACCCTAAAAAAAAATCATAGGGCAACAAAAACAGAACACGAACATAGACATGCATACCATACAAACCACATAAACAAAATCATCATTAGTCATAGAGGAAAGATGTATCCATACGCGAAAATGGGCCTCAAACATCTATATCAGACAGCAATTCATCATCATCCAATGATTCTTCATCTAAGCAAGGGAACTAGTTCTCAATGTATAGATCTTGAAGATCCAGTTCTAAATCAAACATACCCTGTATTTCTTCATCTTCAAAAGTTATATTTCTTTCCCATTTAGGATCCGTTTCAACAGAAGTCGTAGAAGATGGAGGTAGGCGATTGTAGAAATCGAACCATGAGTTAGGAGATCCAATCGTAGGATCACTTTCTTGGGACGAAGACAACCAAGAAAGACAAGACCTTGGTGACGCCATGTTCGGAAAACCCAGAAAAGTAAAGAACAAACCCAGATTTAAAAAACCCATAAAATTATTAGGGTTTCAAAGAAGACGAAGATGGTGGAAAAAAAATGAAGATGAAGATAATAAACCGTAAACAGTAAGAATGGGGATGAAGATGAAGATCATTGAAGAAGATGAAGAAAAATACAGACGTTGAGGATGAAGATGAGAGAGAGGGAGAGATAGGGTTTCAGTAGAGTAAATAGGAGAATTAAAAAAGGGAGGAAATGATTAAGATTATTGATGTTGGGTTATATTGTTAATTATTTTGGGTTAGTAGGGTTTACGGGGGTAAATTCGTAATTACGTGTGTGAACTAAGGGTAATTAAGTAAAAAAAGATTGACAAAAATAGAAATGGGACAACTAAAAAGACTTTGCCAAATAAGAAAATGGGACATCTAAAATGGTTCGGAGGGAGAATGAATAATCAAGACTTAATAATTGAGCTGGCCTGGTACAAAATTAGAATGAATAGAAAAGAAATAATAGTATTACATTGAGTAATACAAGTTGTTGGAGTAAAGAGCATAATACTATTTTTGAATACAACTTAGAATTATTAATTCCATACAACATAAACTTAGCATTACTAAAATAGAAGGAAACAATTAATAATGAAATTGATTAAGGATATGATTGGTTTTCAGGGGAGGCAGAAAACATTGATTATCCTTGGATTATTTGATTAAACATAAACAATATAGTAGCAATTACTGAATTAGAAAAACATTATCAGATCAATGATTAGAACGAGGCAACATGCTTCCTAAACCAGTCCAGTAGCTCTTGATTTTTGCCAAGTTGTCTAGTTTCTCCGTAGCGGTGCCAGGTGTGTAGGTGACACGAGCATAGGTATCTCCTTTAAAAATGTATACCGAATTCGGATAAGTATCATGATCCAAAGAAAAGGAACCATCTATGCTTTTTTCAAAGATAGTCCCTCTTAATGTCACCCAGTTTTGGCGTATGGGGCTACTGTTCAACAGTTTTCCAGCACCCTCATAGAAGATACGAGCATAATTATCTCCCTTAAATAGGTAAAATTCATAAGGACGTGATGTCTCAAATGCAGCATCCAACCCATTCGCAAAAACAGTACCCTTCAAATAAGGGAATACCTCTTCAATTGGGGAAGGCCCTACCAAGAGCTTGTTCTTTGGGTTTTTTAGACCGTAAGACCATTTGGCACAAAGGTTATCGGAGAAGATAAATGCAACTCCTTCTTCTACAGAAGGGAAAGCACAATCTATTCCTTTGTCTCCAAAAATTGTGTCCTTAAGAGATGAATATTCATTCACTTTGGCTGGTTCATATAATATTGTGTCATTATATGTACCTGGATTCACTTCTTCAATGATATATTCCTTCTTCATGAATATATAAGCTTGGTTTTTGTGTCATGATCTGAAAGCAGCGGTTACATAAATTGGGCTTGACATTTTCCTTAATTCCTTTATTTCTTTAATACTTGAAAATCCCTACCCTTGCGAAAATTTTCAACTACTCGTGTTGATGTACAAATCATTTTTTGGTTATTTGCATTGCTTTTATTCAATTTATATTTATATTCATCAAACAAAACAAATACACTGTACCTCTTTACTTTATTATTATTATTATTATTATTATTATTATTATTATTATTATTATTATTATTATTATTATTATTATTATAGATTAGACACAGGGAAGGGAAGTGTGAACTAGAACTAACTTATAACCAATCAGGATCATTATTTCATCTAAGCTTAACATGATTATATACAACCATAGAGAGATTAATTAATTCAATATACAGTTGCTAACTTGAAATTAATTAAGAAAAAAAAATCTGATTTCAGTGATTAATTGAATGAACTAAAAATGATCTTAATAGAACACTAAAAAGGAAGAAAGAGAAGAGGAGTGTGAGTTTGTATACCTCTTGAATTAGTTTGATAAGTAAAGGCTTCATATTGTGTTACAAAGTCCTTTGAACTTCCTCTGTTAGGAATATCAATCACCTCCAATTGATTAGTATAATTGGGGGCTGTAATTAGAGCCTAATTAAGCAATCTGTGTATATAAATATTGTTGTAATTATCTCATGATATATATAAGAATTACTCTGTTATTATGAACTTGGTATCAGAGCCGAGGTTCCGATCTCCGGCGACCGGCAACCTATAAAACTCATCATCTACCATGGAACCCGTTAACAAAGCTGTTATTCAAAACCCGGTAACCATGGAAGATTTAATGCAACTGTTTACACAGTTAAACACCAAAAAATCCACCAAAGAAACTCAGAATTTCCAACCAATTCAAATTCCAGAAAAATTGAATCACAAAAATTTCACAAAATGGGCAAAGCTAATGCAACTGGAACTCGATGGCAGGGGAAGGCTCAACCACATCACAGCCTCCCCGCCAAGCCAAGAGGATCCAGATTACTTAAAATGGTCACAACGGGATTCATTAGTAATCTTGTGGATAATTGGAAACATAGATCGAGAATTGAATAATAAATTTCTTGATTACCCTACCGCAAGAGACTTGTTGAATGGGATCGAAACACCATACGGAGGGACCAAACACGGATTCCAAATTTTTGACCTTATGGTCAAAGCAAACAAAATTCAGTAAGGAGAAGATCCAATTGATGTATACTACAGCAAACGTACCGGAATCTGGAAGGATATTGACAGACGTTCACCGAATCCGATGAACAGTCCAGAAGACAAAACGACTTACAATCGAATAGCCCAACAAAACCGACTGTGTCAGTTCTTAGCAGGGGTAGATGAAACTCTTGATAAGGATCGACGGGATATTCTCAATCGAGAACCTCTTCCAACACCGGAGGAGGCGTTCGCGATAATAAGGAGAGAGATAAACCGGCAAGGGATTATAAGCACCGAACCACCAAAACCCTCACAAATGGAATCATCGGGAATTGGTGGTGGGTTTGCTGTGAGAGGAAGAACGGAGAAACCCATTTTCCGTCGAGATGATGAGAAATCGGAACTCAGATGCACCCATTGTGGGGGTGCGAGACACACCAAGAAGGGATGTTTCGATATTATCGGCTACCTAGAATGGTGGGGAGATCGAAAGAAGAAAGGAGAGAGAAGGAGCACGGCGGCCGTGGGTACCAGTGAGGCACCAGCAGCTGGCGTAGAACACGGAGGAACAACAGGCGGTCGTGGATCCTTTACGTCAGGTATGACAGAGAAAACAAAGGAGGAAGGTAAGGTTTATGAGTTTCAAGATTTATGTTTATATGGCTCAAGTTCTCATTTATGTTATAATCCCACTTGTCAAAATAAGTACTCAAGCTCATTCCCTTTATGGCCCAATACAAATCTCAAGCCTATCTCACAAACCGTGAAACATGAAAATAATGAAACCAACTCATACCATGTAGGACTAGTTTCCAAACCGAACAAAAATACCAGATGGATTTTTGATTGTGGAGCAACTGACACTATGACGTTTGATGCCAGTGACCTTGAAACTATTCTGTCACCAGAAAAAATTCACGTACAAACAGCCAATGGAGAGGTAATTAAAACAGAGGTGTCGGGTGTTGTCAAAATTTTGGATAGCATCTAATTAACAAATTGCCTTTTCAAACCAGACTTATCCCAAAAATTACTTTCCGATAGCCAATTGAAAAAGGATTTAAACTGTATTATTAACATGAATTCTTCTGGTTGTACTATTCAGGATGCTCGGACAGGGGAGATTATTGGGCATGGTACTGAGGAGGGTGGACTATATTATGTTACTCAGATGCATCACCAGGGTAGAGCAACGCTTGTTCGCGGGACGATTGAACAACAGCTTTGGATGTGGCATAAGCAACTAGATCATCCGTCTTTAGGATACCTTAAGAAACTCTTCCCTAATCTTTATAGTTCAAATGTTCCTTTTGATTGCTAAGCTTGCATTCTTGCTAAGAGTCATAGACATTTTTATCCAAACAGTGATAGTAGAACTGATAAACCATTTGTTTTAATTCATTCGGATGTGTGAGGATCAGCTCCCACGTTCAATAATCATGGTTTTTTATATTATGTTACATTTATTGATGATTGCACTAGAATGAGTTGGGTGTATTTCCTTAGAAACAAGTCTGATGTCTATAAGACTTTTGTCTCTTTCTATAAAATGGCACAAACACAATTTCAAACCCAAATTAGAATTCTTCGATCTGATAATGGTACTGAGTATAAGAATATTGACATGAACCTTTTTAATGACACAAATGGTCTTATCCACCAAACCACATGTCGTGATACCCCATAACAAAACGGGGTAGCAGAAAGAAAAAACAAAACTCTGTTGGAAATGACCCCGGCCATAATGATATAATCCGCTGTTTTTGCTTATTACTGGCCTGAAGCCATCTCCACAGCCACCTATCTTACCAATCGCCTTCCTACAAAGAGCCTAAATTTTTCTACCCCGTTAGATACCCTAAAAACTCATGCCAATATTCCTTCTACTCATTCATTACCACCTCGAGTCTTTGGTTGTGTTGTGTATGTTGATTTGCCTAAACGAGAAAGAAATAAACTTGAACCACGGGCTGTTAAGTGTGTCTTTGTGGGATATGGGACTACTCAAAAGGAATACCACTGTTTCAACCCAGTTACTAAACGGTTATATACTACCATGGATTGTGATTTTGTTGAAACAGAATTCTATTACCACCACCTTCGATCTAAGGGGGAGAGTCCTAATGAGGATATAGATCTAAGTTGGTTAGTCTACCCAGAACTGAGTGATCTCGACGCAAAAGAACAAGTAGGCAATACCACGAAGGCAACTAATAACATTATACAGTTCAATTTCAACAATATTGTGCTTGATTCAACTGTGTCTGGGTCTCCAGTTCAGAAAGGCATTGAGGAGTGAAAACTGGAGATCAGCAATGGAAGAAGAGATAAATGCACTAATCCGGAACAACACTTGGGAAAAGTGCACATTACCCATTGGAAAAAGACCTGTTGGCTGCATGTGGGTCTTTACAATTAAGCACGGAGCAGATGGCAGCATTGAGAGATATAAGGCAAGGCTGGTAGCAAAAGGATACACACAGACTCATGGGATAGACTACGATGAGACCTTCTCTCCAGTAGCAAACTTCAACACCATTAGAGTTCTTTTCTCGATTGCGGAAACCGAGATTGGCCCTTATATCAATTCGATGTAAAGAATGCATTTCTTCATGGAGACATGTTCAATGAGGTATATATGGAAGCCCCACCAGGATTCTCGTATGGTTTACATGTAGAGATAGACAGACATTTCATTAAAGATCATCTCGACGGAAAAATAATAACTCTACCCTTTGTTCGGTCAGAAGACCAACTAGCCGATATTCTAACAAAATCTATTTCCACACAAGCAGTTGATCAAGTATTGAGCAAGTTGGATGTTAGGGATGCTACCATTCAACTTGAGGGGGAGTGTTAGAAAGTCCTTTAAACTTTCTCTGTTAGGAATATCAATCACCTCCAATTTATTAGTATAATTGGGGGCTGTAATTAGAGCCTAATTAAGCAATCTGTGTATATAAATATTGTTGTAATTATCTCAAGAATTACTCTGTTATTTCAACTTATTGAATCGGAGATGAAATGGAATATTATTTTCTTGGCAATATATTGATGATTACAAGTGGGGTATTAACAACTTATCATATTAATCAAGTTGACAACTTGCGTAAAATTAATATTCTCATATTTAGTTTCAAAAAATTTGATCAAGGGTTACTTAGTTTTTTGGTGAACTATCATAATTAATACTACATTTGTGTTAACATTGCTAATTTAATCTGTTTTTACATTATTAAATTGATTAATTATAATCTTAAAAGTGATTATTTATAGTTTTAAAGTGATCAATTTTAAAGTGGAGTCTTAAAGTAATCACTTATAACATCAAATGATCAGTAACAATCTTATAGTGATTAATTAGAAAAATAGACTGATTATATAGATTCATCTCAGAGTCGGGCGATCTTTTACACGACTTGCTAATAAGCAAGGCAAAATTTTGAAAATAAAATATTTACACCCACAAATAGGTTTTTTCGAGAGACACTACTCTTATCCAAGATACTTGCTCTAAATTCCGAAAAGCAACCATCTAAAATAATTTTTTGAGATTAAAGGAGAGTACTTTTTCATTTGATTGAAAATAATTAATTGGATGAAAGAAGGCTAATCTTTCATCTATATCATTTAACAGCCTAAGTCAATAGACCTGCAAGCAAGCATATGTGATGCTTCTTAAATATTTTTAAAAATTCAACCTTTTTACTCAAATGGTTGCTAATTGCAATGATCCCACCTTAATTAAATCTATTGTTGCGGCTATATTGAAAGAAAAATCTTCATTACCATGAAATAATATAGGAAACTTTCGAATGGCAATCTAAAAGTAATTGATTTTTCTTTTGATAGACAAAAAATTTTCAAAATCCACATGGTAACTCTGAGATTTACCATACAAACTCAATAACCATGAAAACAAGAATTAATCATCCCTTCACGTTTAAGGTAAAAAATAATTTCATTTTCCCCCCAAAATACAAACCCCAGACATTTCCTAAAATCTAAATTAATTTCTGCTATTAATTGATGTGAAATTTTATTTACTACAAGTGCACGGTGAATGTGTTGCTGCAGGTCGAACACAAGAAAGATAGAATAAAGAAATTGCAAATTTCAACTAATTATATTACTTAGAGAAAAACATAAATCTTTCTCAAAAGGGAGTCTAAAGACTCCAATATTGAAAAAACCCTCAAGAAAATCAAAGTATCATTTGTATTAATAGTTAATATATATAAGCGTTTTTGGAATATTATTTTACCTAAGAATTTTCGTGGATTAGTGATGAAATAGTTGATATTATTAATAGTTAATTACAAGTAGTGATTATTATAAGAAATCAGTGAAATATTATATTATTATAGGAAGGTTTTTTAAACCTAATTTGTATAGATAATATGCACTCAATTTGTTTCAAAATGTTAATTAGGTTTGATATCTTGTGCTATGATTATAAAAGTAATTACTAGATGTTGAATTTCATGTTTTATAAATGAAACTATAAATCTGAACTTAATTACTTGATTAATGATTTTGTTATGCGGATAAGCAATACGTAAGGAACCATAATCATTCTTGAAATCCCCTATTTAATTTTTGGACTAATGAAATTATTTTATTCATTTTTAACCAGATTGAAAATTTTTTCCATAAAAGAAAGACTTTAAATAATACCTACAAAAGATAACAGCCAAAACAAAAATATGTAATTATCATTGGATAAATTCTCAAATAGTATGGTTTATGATCAGATTATTTTATTGGCTTAAGTTAATGTATTTTTTTACTTTTAAAGCAATCAACTATAATTTCAAAATGATTACTTATAATCTTAAAAGTGATTAATTATAACATTTAAAGTGGAATTTTAAAGTAATCATATATTAAATTAAATAATCACTTACAATCTTATAATAATCAGTAAAATAGACTAATTATATACATTTGTCGGCAAAATAGTGAAATTAAACAAGTGTGTTCAAATTAGTAAAGTATCTTAAGTGAAGTATCATTATAATAATTTTTAGGTTACATCATTTAATGTATTAAAAAATCATAAAAGTATATTTTATTTTATTTTTTTCAATATTTTTATAAAATATTTATGATGTTATTTATTAAATAAGTACAAGATATTTCAAGATGGTTAAAACATAAAGCCATAAAATTTTATTTTTTTGTTTGTACAAATATGTCATAAATTTTATTAAAGTCGTGCATCGCACAATCATTATCTAGTATAATAAATATTGCAAAACAAAAAGAGTACATACTACGTATATGAATTAGGTGTAAAAAAAATTTCTCCAATAAAACAATATTTTACTAATATTCCAAAAATAATTATAAGTTGTAATTAACATGACTTAGTTGACTAGCTTGATAAACGATATAAGATATCTAACCCTAAAAGTCAGTATTAAAATAGATATATGTGCAACAAGGAGGAGATTTTTACTGGACAATCACTGGCACTAAATTATTTGTTCATCCAGCCAATCTGATTTTATGGGATCTAGGCTTTAGCATTTTTGAGACTTGTGTACTCGATCAGTGTGGCCTTTGATGGATTTGAACTGAAAGCCTTAAAGAGGTTCAACAATGAAAAACAAATGAAAAGTATAAGCAAAGATGAAAACAAGTATTTTATGAGGTATCTTGAATACCTCCCCCTCAAATGTAGTTTTATTATAAATGATTAAACAATAGAATTATAATAAACCTCCCTTATCTTGAGAACAAATCTCTCAAGGTCAAAAATACTAAAGAAAAGTAAGAACACTCTCAAAGATGGATTTTATTGTGGCTTTACCTAGAACTCAAAGAGGTAAAGATTCAATCATGGTGGTTGTTGATTGATTCTCAAAGATGGCCCATTTTATTCCTTGCCATAAGACCGAAGATGCTATGAAAGTAGAGGGGTTGTATTTCGAGGAGGTGGTTCGTTTCCATGGAGTCCCACGCACCATTGTTTCGGATCGAGATACAAAGTTCTTAAGTCATTTATGGAAATCATTGTGGCGCCTAATGGGAACTGAGTTGCTGTTTTCTACCTCCCATCAGCCACAAACCGGCGGTCAAACCGAGGTGGTGAATAGGGTGCTTGGTTCTTTGCTTAGGACCTTGGTTAGTAAAAGCACCAAAGATTGGGATGTCAAGCTTGCTCATGTCGAGTTTGCTTATAATAGAACTCCTAGTGCTACTACAAAATATTCTCCTTTTGAAGTAGTCTATGGTTCTAACCTTTATGTTCCAATTGATCTCATAGCATTGCCACAAGATAAGTTCGTCCATGGAGGTGCAAAGGAACAAGCTGAGTTCATGATGAAAATACACAAAGAGGTGAGGAAAAACATTGAAAAGGCCAATGAAATCTACAAGAAGCAAGCCAACAAAAGAGTCAAAAACGTGAGAAACTTCGAAGTTGGTGACCTAGTGTGGATCTACATGAGAAAAGAAAGTTTTCCAAATCAAAGGAAAAACAAGCTCATGCTCCGAGCTGAAGGTCCATTTGGAATAGTGGAAAAGATCGACGACAATTCCTATAAGGTCGATTTGCGTGGCGTTTCAAGCACTTTCAATGTGGGAGATTTAGCACCGTACTACGATGATGAGGAATTGAGGGCAATTCCCTTTGAAGAAGGGGAGGATGACGAAAGTAGCTAAGGGTCGAATAGTCCAAATATCCTAGTCCAAGAATCCAACGTTAGGGAATTGATTTTATCCAAGTCTTTTTTCGACGTTACTCCTATGGATTTTGGCTTGCATGGTCCGTATAGTTCCTCAAATGGTTGCACTTTGCTAAGCGTGACTAACTACAGATCAAATTAGTTGGATTCTCCCTTAAAGACGTCAATTGGGTCGTTTACAAGGAATTAATTCCAAACGGTTTTGGAATTCAAAGGGCGTGTTTTAAGGAGATTTAACGCTGGTTTTAAATCTCATTTCATAATCCAAACGGTTTTGGCATTCAAAGGGGCGTGTTTTAAGGAGATTTAAAGCTGGTTTTTAATCTCATTTAACGGGTGTTATTAGGTGTTTTTTTCTGGTTTATTTGCTGAATAAAGAAGCTTAAATGGGAGGGGTAATAAGGACGGTTAAAAAGGCGCAATTCAAGGGCAGCTTTGAATGACGTTATTGGACAGTTTTGAGAGATTGATTGCTGGACATTTTGCTTAGTTAATTCTTTCTTATTTTAAGCTCAAGTTGATTAGTCAATTAATAGTTTGTAATAGGGATTAATTGGACGGTTATGATCCAAATTAATTGGCCCTTTATTTCAGTTTTGTTGAGTTGTAGATGCAATTAGTGGATGTACTAAAGTTATAAATGGCATGCTGATTATCAATGAAAAGATATCTGAAAATTGCCTAAAACAACTAAGTGTGTTTGTTAATTTCAACTAAGTGTAAGTTGGACATGATTTCGAAATTTGCATGTTTTCCAAATTTGAACAGTTTGCGTTTTAGTGAGTGTTCCTAAAACTAAGACATGTAGTTGAGGTGAGAGTACCCTAGTCAATACTATGACTAAGTAAGTGAGTGAGAGTTCCTCCTTGTTATATCCTCAAGTTAAGGGTGAGAGTTCCCTAAAATATCTTGATTAACCCAATCGATCTTCCAAAATTAAGCTAAACACGAAGCACATTATTCCAATCCCTTTGTGAACAAGTTTTCCTTTGTTTATACATCATTTGGTGCGTTAGGTAGGGGGAGTTTTTCCATACACTTCCAAAAGGGTCGAATACCTACATATCATGAGAGAAAATCAAGATTTGAGGGTAGCTTTGGAAGCTCTAAATCGCTCCATTGCTAGTCAGGAAAGGTTGGCCGAAACTAATGCCAATCTACAAGGGAATCTTGTTGCCTTAATGGCAAGACTCCTGAACGAGCAAGATAGGAGAGATCAAAACGAGGAACCTCCACGTAGGAGGGAAGATAGGAGTCTCAAAGTAGACGTTCCTGCCTTTGATGGGTCGCTTGATCCAGAAAAGTACTTGGAATGGGAGAAATCCTTGGAAAGGTACTCTGAATACAAAGACATTCAAGAGGAAGTACAAAAATACAAGATAGCCAAGGTGAAATTGAAGGGTTGTGGTGACGGATGGTTGCAAGGAGAGCAAAGGGGGCGTACCCTTAGGGGCAAAGCTTCCATTTCTACTTGGAGCAAGTTGAAGAAACGTATGAGGGATCGTTTTATTCCCCACAATTATACCAAAGCCAATATGTGAAGTGGATGTAACGGTCCGGTTTAAGTGACCCGGAAATCCATATGAAAATACAAATTCCGGTTGAACTTTTTGGACTCCGGAGAAGACTTTTCTCTAGGACCGTCAACGTTTCATCGATAAAGATATATAGATAAATAGAAAACAAAACCAATGTAAAGCTAATAAGTCAGCGGCAGCTCTAGCGTACAACTCGAGAGCCTAGAGGCCTCTAAACAAACTATTCGAAATAGCGAAAGCGAAAAGCAAACTATCTCTTTTGTTACATTAGTTTAGAGTTTCTTTCTACTCATAATCTAATACAAAAGGTAAAACATAGTCTTGTTTATTAAGGTTTCTACGTCGAGATCTCACACCAGACCCCACCTGCAATCAACCTACCAGTCGTCGTAAGACAACACCAGTAGGTTCCAAAGAAACAACCATTACACGTCAGAGACTTCATACAAATATCAATCAGGTTGAACACAAGCAAAAGTTCATCCTAGCATGCATAGGCTCTATACATTTATTATTAATTAATCCCAACTTGTAACGTTGCCCGTCCTGTTTGGGTCGTTCAAGTATAAACCATTCATTATTAGATAATTTCAAACTTGTAACGTTGCCCGTCCTGTTCGGGTCGTCCAAGTATACAGCCAATTCATTTGGTTGAATACACTTGGGAGAGCTAATCCCAAGGCAACCACCGACCTAAGACGTTGCCCGTCCTGTTCGGGTCGCCAAAGGCTAAAGTATGCATACCCCCATGGTGACCGTAATGATCCAAAACTGCCATGGGAACAATAATTATAATAATCCAAACCAATACGTTAACCCTTTTGGGTAACATAACCAAACGTCAACCCCCTTTGGGTGACAAGCACATAAATTCTCAATTTTCAATTAATTATCTCATATTATTTGAGGTGTCTAATCCTTATGTTATTTACAATGCCTCGATAAAAAATGAAACAATACTACTTGCACAACCACATAAACAGTATGGTCTAAGCGTGTACCTTTACGCGCTGCAAATAACACACACAAAACGACCACGTATTAGAACGTGTTTACAATTTAGTCCACTCCATACTACTAAGATATTACTAAGACTTGATAATTTTAAATGTTTTCATCCAATTTCCAATGATTCCAAATTTAATTTCTGACCAGAAACTTTATTGGCCATTTCGGACAGTTTAGAAAATTGAAATGAAAACTCCGACTTCACCACAGCGTCTGGAACGCATCAATTACCTTGAGTACCAAATTTCATAATTTCTAACATCCAATTACTATTCTTTTAATTTTTTCAAGCGTTTAACGAGTTTTTTTTAACGCATTGGATACATAAACCAACAACGGAACACGACCAACGTTTCCGGATCGGCACCAATGCCGAGGCAGCAGCTGCTGTCCAACACTCCCATTATATTGTTATTATTATTATTATATATATATTCATTATTCAAATCATTAACTCTTTTAATCTCACAACCAAAATAATCTAACAAGACCAATATCACAATGAATACAATAAAACAAACAAGGCAAATTTTTCTATCCCACAACCACTTGATAATTCCACACATATATTATTTCACAAAACCCCATTCAACAAAACACAAAAGTCATCAAATAAAAGAAATATGCCCATCCACAAGATCCTTCAAGAGACATAAAATTTCACAAACTATGATAATTAAATTAAATACTTAATTCTCTTAATAAATTAAAATTCTTGCAGAGAATCATAAACCAAATCATCCTGTTTAAATCAAGACATATATATATATATATATATATATATATATATATATATATATATATATAGACACAATCCTTCAAACAAATCAAATTTTGCTAAAGGATTTATAAATTTTTAGATGACTATATTACTCAATCTATACCATTTAAATTTCATCTAACAAATTGAAATTTTGCTAGAGAAAAGTAGACCATAAGAAATATATTTAAATATCAATATAACTTTAATACTTAATTCTTATAACAATTATAAATTTTGTTAAAGAATATTGATCATGAAGTTTCTCTTCTCAATCCTCTTAACAAATTATAGTTTATTAAAAGATTATTAGAGAAAATTATATATATATAAAAAAATATTCAATCCTCCTAAAAGGCATAGGATATCATCATACATAAAATATACTTGATCTTAGAAATCCTATAAGTAAAATCTATAATTAACAATTCAACTAAACTTACCCCTTGAACAAAAGATTGGATTTGAACAACAAATTTTTTTTTTGTTTTCTTTGAGGATGCCGAAAATAATAGGGAGCAAAGGAGAAGAAATTTTTTCTAAATTTTTTTGTGTTCAAAAGAAGATTAAAATGATGAAGAATTCAAAAGTTGCTTGTGAATTAATAAGGAATTAAGGACCCATTTTAATTATGCCTAATACACAATTATGAGAGGAGTTACAAAACTCCTCCCATACCTCCCCACAACCGGCTGCCCTCTTCAAAAACCCCACATAAATTTTTTTTTTTAATAATTATTTTATTTATTATAAGAATGTTAAATCGGAAAAAGAACCATACGCGATAGCAACGTACGCAATAAAACTTGTTACCGTTAGAATTAAACCTACTTTATTACTTATAATTAACTATATAAAATAGTATAATTTAACATTACTTATTTATTTTATTTTGTTATACTTTATTTTATTATATTTTACTTATTTCTAAACCCGATAAATTACGGGGTGTTACAGACTACCCCCCTTAAAAGAAGTTACGTCCTCGTAACTTGCATGGCAACGGAAAACGTAGAACACATATGTTATCATAACACAACACTTGCAAAACAAAACTACCAACCAAAGATTTAACATTCCTCACGCGAAATTCCTATCGTCCTCTACCCCCCTTAAGAAGTTACGTCCCCGTAACGCTACTAACCTGAAAAAGTTGAGGGTATTTATCTCGCAAAGCGTCTTTTGTTTCCCAAGTAGCCGCTTCACGCTCGTGATTCGACCACAGGACCTTTACCATAGATATATTCTTCCGTCGTGTACTACGAACCTTCGTGTCCAAGATTCTAACCGGTTTCTCAGAGTAAGACAAGGATGTATCCAAATTCAAAGATTCGGGATCTAAGACATGAGAGGGTGCGGCATGATATCGCCTAAGCTGCGACACATGAAACACGTCATGTACCTTCTCTAAGGAGTTTGGAAGGGCTAACCGATAAGCCACTTTACCCACATGTTCCAAAATTCCATATGGCCCTATAAATCGAGGGCTCAACTTCCCACGAGTACCAAAACGTACTACTCCGCGCATGGGTGTTACGCGAAGTAATACATGTTCTCCCACGGTGAATTCTTCTGGTCGTCGCTTCAAATCAGCGTAAGACTTTTGACGATCCTGTGCCGCTTTCAAGCGATCCCTTATCAACCTCACCTTCTCAGTCATCTGGAACAACAATTCAGGTCCCAAGGTCACCACTTCGGTGAAATCGTCCCAATAAACCGGACTACGACAACGACGTCCATACAAAGCCAAGAATGGAGCCATCTGAATAGATGCTTGGTATCTGATTTGTCCGCTCTGTTTGCCCATCCGTCTGCGGATGAAACAACGTACTATAAAGCAACGTAGTACCCATTGCCTGTTGCAAGGTTTGCCAGAAATGTGACAAATACCGTGTATCTCCATCGGACACAATAGTACAGGGCACACCATGAAATCGTACGACATACTAAATGTAAGCTCGAGCTAATTGTTCCATCTCCCAACGTCAGTTCATAGGGATCAAACGTGCTGATGTAGTCAAACGATCCACTATAACCCATAACGCATCATTTCCCGCCTTCGTCCGAGGTAAACCCACAATAAAATCCATAGAGATATCATCCCATTTCCACACTGGTATGTCCAAAGTTTGTAGTAAACCTTCTGGTCTTTTATGCTCACTTTTAACCTTTTGACAAATCAAACAGCGCGAGACATAATCCGCAATATCCTTCTTCATCCCAGACCACCAAAACATTAACTTAAGATCTTGATACATTTTATCACCACTCGGATGGACTGAAAATTTCGTACAATGGGCCTCATCCACGATACGTTCCTTTAAAGATTCCTCCCCTGTTGGTAAACACCAGCGACCCTTGAACCTCACACTTCCATCTTCCTGAACAAAAAATCCCTCTGCTTTTCCTTTCCGTGCCTATTCCTTTAACTTCAAAAGTTTCGGGTCTTTATCTTGTGAGTTTAAAATTTCTTCAAAGAACGAAGGTCGAATAGCCAAGGCATTCAGACATTCCTGTAACTCACCTTTACGTACCACTTCCAAATTTAATCTGGCAAAATCCCGATGTAAACTCTTCAACTCCATCTAAGGCGGACAATGATGGATTAGACTTCCTACGCAACGCATCGGCTACCAAGTTTGCTCGTCCCTCGTGATATATGAACTCTAAATCATAATCTGTCATCAACTGTAGCCACCAACGTTGTCGCATGTTCAAATCAGGCTGAGTGTAGAGATACTTCATACTCTGATGATCAGTGTAGATGTTACATTTGGCACCATACAAGTAATGGCGCCATATTTTGAGAGCAAACACTATAGCAGCTAACTCCTAATCATGGGTAGGATAATTAACTTCATGTACTTTCAATTGTCATGATGCATGCGCAATCACCTTACGATACTCCCTCAGTACACAACCCAATCCTTTCTTCGATGCGTCACTGTAAACAACATAATCCAACTTTGGGTCAGGTAAAGTAAGAACAAGGGTTGTAGTTAATCTTTCCTTCAAAGTAATTAAGGCATGTTCACACTCATCAGTCCATTCGAACTTCTTCTCTTTCTTCATCAACGAAGTCATAGGTCGAGCAATTCGTGAGAAATCTTTGACAAAACGACAGTAATACCCAGCCAAGCCTAAGAAACTTCGTACTTCGGTGACATTCTTTGGTGACGGCCAACTTCGAACTGCCTCCACTTTCGCCGGATCCACCGAAATACCCTCTTTAGAAACAAAATGACCCAAAAATGAGACCTTTTCCAACCAAAAGTCACACTTTGACAATTTAGCGTACAACTTATTTTCTCGCAGAGTTTGCAGGACTAAACGTAGATGTTTCTCATGATCATCCCAGTCCCTCGAATGTACTAATATGTCATCAATAAAGACAACCACGAACTTAATCAAGTACGCACTAAACACGTGGTTCATTAAACACATGAATGCAACTGGAGCATTTGTCAACCCAAAAGGCATCACGGTGAACTCATAATGTCCATAACGTGTTCTAAAAGTTTTTTTATGTATATCTCCTTCGGCTATTCTTAACTGATGATAACCCGATCTTAAGTCAATTTTTGAAAAGATCCCGGCTCCTCTCAATTGATCAAATAAGTCATCTATCCGAGGTAACGGGTATTTATTCTTAATGGTTACCTTGTTTAACTCCCGGTAGTCGATGCATAATCTCAGACTACCGTCTTTCTTCCTTACAAACAAAACTGGAGCGCCCCAAGGCGAAACACTAGGTCGAACATAACCCTTATCCAACAATTCTTCCAGCTGGGACATTAATTCTTCCATCTCCTTCGGAGCCATACGATAAGGGGCCTTAGAAATCGGTCCAGTCCCCGGTACCAAGGCAATCGTGAAGTCAATTTCCCGTTGAGGTGGCATTCCGGGAATCTCATCAGGAAAAACATCCAAAAATTCATTCACTATAGCAATATCCTTGGGATCCTTCTCCTTCTTTCCCCCCTGGTTGATATGACATAAGTACAAACGGTGTCCTTGCCTCACGAGTCTTTGCAATTCTAATGTCGACACCAAATTCGTCCTGGGCCCCTTAGAAAACTTCCTATATCTAACGTTTTCCCCTCGTGGTCCTTCCAACAATGCTCTTTGCTTTCTGCATTCAATAGTGGCTTTATATCTTCCTAACCAATCCATCCCCAAAATTACCTCTAAGCCTTCCATATCTAATACATACAAGTTACTAGGAAAGACAACTTTCCCTATCTTCAAGGGTACATCCTTATACAGTCTATCACAACTGTACAATTTTCCTGACGGAACAGCCACCGTATAAGAAACTTGTTCAAAACTTCCTAAATTTAATTCTTCTACTTTACTCTTTGCAAGAAATGAACATGTAGCTCCCGAATCAAATAATACATTCACAGCTATAGAATGAATGGCGAACGTACCTGTAACCACATCCGTCGCCTGGTCAACTTCCCTTGTACTAACCGTAGATACCCTTCCACTAGCCATTTGTGCATTAATTCCTCCCACGTGATTGCCCCCACGATGCATTTCTGACCCTTCAGCCCGGTTTCCATCTACCCGGCCTTGTCCCCCATTAAAAGGTCGCTGAAACCACTGACCAGCATTACCACGATTTCCATTCCCGTACTGCTGGCTGATTTGACTGCTGGCGATGTTTAAATTCTGTTGTCGGTGTGGTCCACTCGACTGTTGATTCCTACCCCCTTTCTTTATGTAGCATTCAAACTCCCTATGTCCTCTTTTGTGGCAAAAGTTACACTCGATGAAATTCCTATCACAATCTTTTCCCAGGTGGTTTCTCTTGCATCTTCTACAGAAATACTTCCTTTCATTGCCATCTCGGTCCAGTAATGGCTTAGCAGGCTTCACGTCTCCTCTAAACCCAGAATTTGCACCAGACCCGCCTCCTTGAAAATTTCCAAAATTTCTTTCTTTCTTATGATAAAAGCCCGACAAGTTCTCCGATGTCTGACCCGAAACCTCTTTCCTCTTTTCAGGGACATTAACCTTTTCTTTTTCCTTCTCCTTCCTCAAAATATTCCCTATTTGAGACGCTCTCTTGTACATCTGTTCCAGGTTGTTATAACGATCACTTTCGATATGTTTTGGAATGTCATACGACAATCCTAGTTCAAATCTATGCATTTTCTTCTCTTCGGTGGGAACATCATCAGGACAGTATTTGAGGTACTCCATAAATATGTGATAATACTCATCAACAGTCATACTACCCATCTCTAACCGCGCAAACTCGTTCGACTTATCTTTCCTTACGTGCAGCGGATAGAATTTCTCTCGCATGGCCCTTTTAAATTTATCCCAACTAAAATCCCCTTCAGCCTGGTCCAACAACCCCGATCTACTATTTGCCCACCAGTAGTCGGCTTCTCCAACCAAATCAAATGCAGCCTGATTGACTCTCAATTCTTCTGGGCATTCCACTACATCAAATAGTTTATCGAATTCTCTTTACCAGAGTTCAAACTCCAACGGTTCCCCTTTACCGTCGAAAGTCGAGGGTTTGCTCTGACTAATCCGTTTGCTCATATTAGATGTTAGTTCCGACATAGACCTCCCTCGTGGTGCGCTTACACTTGATAATGCTTTCACCAGATTTCTTAGCGTACAGTTAGCATCATTTCTAGACAGTCTCTTTCTTGACAAAGGAGGCATTTCTGCAAGCAAAAAGAAGGTACTAATTACCAGGAGGACCTAAGGGTTCAAAAGTTCAAGAGAAAGAACAGAATTTGACTCACCATACAACTACTTATTCACAAGAGCTTATGTTTATCTATTTATATATACGTAATATTGAACTAAATACAAACATTGTGAAAGTGACTCAATATATAATGCACATCACACCTCATTGAAAGAACGCAGAAACATACTATGATATTTTATTGATATAACCTGACGCGTTTCAACTAAATTTTCGCAAAACTTTTACATATTCATATGATAACAACTCAAAAGATATAACTAAAGGAAAAACATTTTAACGCCAAGCGTCCCAAGTGTCAGCACTTTCTTCATAGCTTGCTAAGTCAAAATCCTAATCATCTGCATCTTCCCCAGAATCAGAGCTGGAGTTCGAGTGTGCTTCTTCTGATTCACTGTCACTATCTCCAGGGTGGTTTATTGGTACCTCCTCCATGTCTTCTTCGGGATCCTCTTCATCTGAGCAAACCCCATCAAGCCCAGTCCCATAGCCATATAGGTCATAGTGTGACCCCCAATTGTCTCCCTCATCATCGCTAGAAATCTCTACATTAGTAGGTGGCTCCCGCTTAGGTTCCCACATTTCGACATCACTCTCCGACTGAACCTCGGTTTCCACTAGTGGAGGGTCGGGTAGGTCCCGCTCCTTCAACTGTTCCATGACCACATCCGCGTCGTCTGACATGAGGGGCTCACCCTCCTTCCCGGGTTCTACATTTTTCCTAATTTCGGACAAACGATGTAATTCATTTAAGTCTAAATCTACATCATAGCATACCCTATCAGTTTTTTCGTTAACCATATGCATCCTCTCCCTATAATCTCAGATACTTTCTCCATCCCTTATTCTCCATATATCAGCATTGGAGACTTCTCTCCAGGAAGTCTCTCGGTCAAGCATCGATACCTCGCTAGTCTTCCTAGGGGTGTGTGAGTGCATGGGTGTTTTTCCCTTATCCATATTTCCTGATTCTACACGGAAGTACAAACAGAATATTACTATCACAAACAACACAAACACAATACAACAAAATTACGTCCTAAGGTCTATTTCCCCAACTCTCTATTAGGTCGTTTATTTCTTTATCATCTGAGGAACGTTGGCTCTGATACCAATTGTAACGGTCCGGTTTAAGTGACCCGGATATCCATATGAAAATACAAATTCCGGTTCACCTTTTTTGACTCCGGAGAAGACTTTTCTCTAGGACCGTCAACGTTCCATCGATAAAGATATATAGATAAACAGAAAACAAAACCAATGTAAAGGTAATAAGTCAGCGGAAGCTCTAACGTACAACTCGAGAGCCTAGAGGCCTCTAAACAAACTATTCGAAATAGCGGAAGTGAAAAGAAAACTATCTCTTTTGTTACATTAGTTCAGAGTTTCTTTCTACTCATAATCTAATACAAAAGGTAAAACATAGTCTTGATTATTACGGTTTCTACGTCGAGATCTCACACTAGACCCCACCTGCAATCAACCTACCAGTCGTCATAACGCAACACCAGTAGGTTCCAAAGAAACAACGAATACACGTTAGAGACTTCATACAAATATCAATCAGGTTGAGCACAAGCAAAAGTTCATCCTAGCATGCATAGGCTCTATACATTTATTATTAATTAATCCCAACTTGTAACGTTGCCCGTCCTGTTCGGGTCGTTCAACCCCCTTTGGGTGACAAGCACATAAATTCTCAATTTTCAATTAATTATTTCATATTCTTTGAGGTGTCTAATCCTCATGTGATTTACAATGCCTCGATAAAAAATGAAACAATACTACTTGCACAACCACATAAACAGTATCGTCTAAGCGTGTACCTTTACGTGCTGCAAATAAAACTGCTCAAGCACAACCGAAATTTCGCCCTCTTATAAATCGAGGTCCTAAATAACACACACAAAACGAACACGTATTAGAACGTGTTTACACATTTAATCCACTCCATATTACTAAGATATTACGAAGACTTGATAATTTTAAATGTTTTCATCCAATTTCCAATGATTCCAAATTTAATTTCTAACCAGAAACTTTATTGGCCATTTCGGACAGTTTAGAAAATTCAAATGAAAAATCTGACTTCACCACTGTGTCCGCAACGCATCAATTACCTTGGGTACCAAATTTTATAATTTCTAACATCCAATTACTATTTTTTAATTATTTCAAGCGTATAACGAGGTTTTTTTTAACGCCTCGGATACATGAAGCAACAACGGAACACAACCAACGTTTCCGGATCGGCACCAATGCCGAGGCAACAGCTGCTGTCCAACACTCCCATTATATTGTTATTATTATTATTATTATTATATATTCATTATTCAAATCATTAACTCTTTTAATCTCACGACCAAAATAATCTAACAAGACCAATATCACAATGACTACAATAAAACAAACAAGGCAAATTTTTCTATCCCACAACCACTTGATAATTCCACACATATATTATTTCACAAAACCCCATTCAACAAAACATGAAAGTCATCAAATAAAAGAAATATGCCCATCCACAAGATCCTTCAAGAGACATAAAATTTCACATACTATGATAATTAAATTAAATACTTAATTCTCTTAACAAATTAAAATTCTTGCAGAGAATCATAAACCAAATCATCCTGTTTAAATCAAGACATATATATATATATATATATATATATATATATATATATATATATATATATATATATATATATATAAACAAAGGATTATTAGAGAAAATTATATATATATATATATATATATATATATATATATATATATATATATATATATATAGATATATATATATATATATGTATATATATATATATATATATATATATATATATATATATATATCTATATAATATATATATATATATATATATATATATATATATATATATATATATGTATATATATATATATATATATATATATATATATATATATATATATCTATATATATAATATATATATATATATATATATATATATTTATATATATATATATATATATATATATATATATATAAAATATTAAATCCTCCTAAAAGTCATAGGATAGTATCATACATAAAATATACTTCATCTTAGAAATCCTATAAATAAAATCCATAATTAACAATTCAACTAAACTTACCCCTTGAACAAAAGATTGGATTTGAACAACAAATTTTTTTTTGTTTTCTTTGAGGATGCCGAAAAAAAATAGGGAGCAAAGGAGAAGAAATTTTTTCTTAATTTTTTTGTGTTCAAAAGATGATTAAAATGATGAAGAATTCAAAAGATGCTTGAGAATTAATAAGGAATTAAGGACCCATTTTCATTACGCCTAATACACAATTATGAGAGGAGTTACAAAACTCCTCCCATACCTCCCCACAACCGGCTGCCCTCTTCAAATACCCCACATAACTTTTTTTTTTAATAATTATTCTGTTTATTATAAGAGTGTTAAATCGGAAAAAGAACCATACGCGATAACAACGTATGCAATAAAACTTGTTACCGTTAGAATTAAACCTACATTATTACTTATAATTAACTATATAAAATAGTATAATTTAATAGTACTTGTTTATTTTATTTTGTTATACTTTATTTTATTATATTTTACTTAATTCTGAACCCGATAAATTACGGGGTGTTACAGTGGAGTACTTTGCAACAATATGGAGATTTGGCAGAAGACTACATCAAGGAGTTTGATAGGCTTGCTATTGTGTGTGAGGTTACGGAAAATGAAGAACTCAAAATGGGGCGTTTTGTGGCTGGTTTTGACCAAGAGTTACAAGACAAGCTTGAAGGTTACACCAATCTTACCTTTGTAGAAGCTTGTAAACTTGCGGTCAAATTTGATTCGAAAAGGACGAAAAAGAAGCCAATTTCCACTCCTCATGTGGCACGAAAACCACCTTTCCTTACAAAGGATGGTTCTTCCGTTATCAAAACCAACGACCCACCCAAGAAAGACAAGAAAGATTTCAAGCTAAGTGACATTATGTGTTACAAATGTGGAGGAAGAGGTCATTTCAAGAAGGATTGTCCTAATTCTAGAGCTTTGACCATGCAAGAGGTGAAGCTTATTGCCAATCAAAACATCAATTGGGAGGACTTCGAGATAGAAGAAGAGGAGGACGTGAATCCTCATGAAGAAGACGCGGAAGAGGAGCATTGTTTTCCTGAGATGGAGGACAAAACCAATCTGGTGGTTAGGAGGGCATTGCAAGCTCACATTGAGGAGCCATTAGCACCACAAAGGCAGCATGTTTTCATCACCAAATGCAAAATCAAAGGCGAGGTATGTGATTTAATTGTTGATGGGGGTAGTGAGGCAAATATTGTGTCAAACGCTTTGGTGACTAGACTTGGCCTCACGACCACAAACCACCCACATCCTTACAAGTTAAGTTGGTTAGATTCAAATTCTAGCACGGGGATTAGAAAGCAATGCATGGTTAGTTTTTCCATTGGGTCTTATCATGATACTCAATTGTGTGATGTTGTTTCCATGGATGCTTGTCATATTTTACTTGGTAGACCTTGGCAAAGTGATAGAAAATCACATCATGATGGGTATCATAACACTTACACTATAACTCACCAAGGAAAACAAAAAAAGTTACATCCTTTACCACCCCCACGAGTTTCACAAACTCCAATTAAACAACCTAAAGATGTGTCATTACTTACCCTTAAGGAATTTGAAAGGGAGGTTGATGGGGAGAACGAGTTGTAATTGTTATATTCAAAAGAAATCCATGAACAATTTGTGAGCCAAAACCCCAAATTGGCGCAATTAATTAAGGATTTTGAGGATGTTTTTCCAGATAAGTTACCCATTGGTTTACCAGCCGAGGGGAATTGAGCACCAAATTGACCTTATTCTAGGCGCTCCTTTGACAAATAAACCCGCCTATAGGTATAATCCTTTGGAAACTAAGGAATTGCAACGCCAAATAGATGAGTTGATGAGTATGGGATATGTGCGTGAGTCTATGAGTTCGTGTGTTGTTCCTGCTCTTTTGGTCCCTAAAAAAGATGGTAGTTGGCGTATGTGTATTGATAGTAGGGCTGTTAATAATATTAATATCAAGTATAGGTTTCCAATTCCAAGGCTTGATGACATGCTTGATGAATTGAGTGGTTCACATGTGTTTTCCAAAGTTGATTTGAGAAGTGGCTACCACCATATTCGAATGAGAGAAGGGGATGAATGGAAGACAGCTTTCAAAATGAAGCATGGGTTGTACGAGTGGCTCATGATGCCATTTGGGCTTAATAACGCACCTAGCACTTTCATGAGATTGATGAACGAGGTGTTGAGGCCTTTCCTTGGCGAATTCGTGGTGGTGTACCTTGATGACATCCTTATTTACAATCGAGATAGGGATGAGCATTTGAAGCATTTACTTTAAGTTTTCATTGTTTTGAGAAAACAAAAATTGTATGGAAAGCTTGAGAAATGTAATTTTATGCTATATGACGTCACTTTTCTTGGTTACATAATTTCAGGTGATGGCGTGAAGGTTGATCCAAGTAAGGTTGAAGCAATTCAATCAAGGCCTAGTCCAAAAACGCTTACGGAGGTCCGTTCTTTCCATGGATTAGTTTCCTTTTATAGGAGGTTCGTTCGAAATTCTAGCACTCTCATGGGTCCCATAACCGAGTGCACAAAGAACGGCTCGTTTGATGGGACTCCTCAAGCTCAAAAGGCGTTTGAAGTGATCAAAGAAAAGATGTGCAATACTTCTATTCTAGCACTTCCAGAATTTTCAAAGCCATTTGAAGTTGAATGTGATGCAAGTGGGAGAGGAATTGGCGCCGTGTTGATCCAAGAAGGGCGTCCAATCGCTTATTTTAGCGAGAAGTTGAGCCAAGGTAAGCTGAATTATTCCACCTATAATAAAGAGTTCTATGCAATGGTAAGAGCTTTAGATCATTGGTCACATTATTTGAGGCCACAACCATTCATACTTCATTCGGATCATGAGTCCTTGAGATTTATTCATGGGCAAAAGAAGTTGAGTTCGAGGCATGCCAAATGGGTGGAATTCTTGCAAACATTTGACTTTTCGTCCAAATACAAAAGCAGAAAGGCAAATGTTGTTGCGGATGCCTTATCTAGAAGGCATAACTTGCTTGGGGTCGTTGAGGCCAAGATCCTTGGGTTCGAATTAATCAAAGAATACTACAAAGAAGATGGTGATTTCAAGCCCATTTTGGAGAAATGCGTGAATGGAGTTTATGATCTATTTTCCTTACAAAATGATTTTCTTTTTAAGGGAAATAGATTATGTATTCCTAAATGTCCAATTTGGAGTTTGTGAATCCATAAGGCGCATGGAGGAGGACTAGTAGGCCATTTCGGAGTTCAAAAGACTATGGATCTTCTTCAAGCTCATTTTTATTGGCCTAACATGTTGTCCACTGTCCATCATGTTATTACACGTTGCTCTACTTGTCAAAGAGCGAAAATGGTGTTTCATAAAGGTCTGTACAAGCCATTGCCAATTCCGGAGAGACCTTGGTAAGTTATAAGCATGGATTTTATTGTGGCTTTACCTAGAACTCAAAGAGGTAAAGATTCAATCATGGTCGTTGTTGATCGATTCTCAAAGATGGCCCATTTTATTCCTTGCCATAAGACCGAAGATGCTATGAAAGTAGCGGGGTTGTATTTCGAGGAGGTGGTTCGTTTCCATGGAGTCCTACGCACCATTGTTTCGGATCGAGATACAAAGTTCTTAATTCATTTTTGGAAATCATTGTGGCGCCTAATGAGAACTAAGTTGTTGTTTCCTACCTCACATCACCCACAATCTTTGCTTAGGACCTTGGTTAGTTAAAGCACCAAAGATTGGGATGTCAAGCTTGCTCATGCCGAGTTTGCTTATAATAGAACTCCTAGTGCTACTACAAAGTATTCTCCTTTTGAAGTAGTCTATGTTTCTAACCCTTTTGTTTCAATTGATCTCATAGCATTGCCACAAGATAAGTTCGTCCATGGAGGTGCAAAGGAACAGGCTGAGTTCATGATGAAAATACACAAAGAGGTGGGGAAAAACATTGAAAAGGCCAATGAAATCTACAAGAAGGAAGCCAACAAAAGAGTCAAAAACGTGAGAAACTTTGAAGTTGGTGACATAGTGTGGATCTACATGAGAAAAGAAAGGTTTCAAATCAAAGAAAAAACAAACTCATGCCCCGAGCTAAAGGTCCATTCGGAATAGTGGAAAAGATCAACAAAAATGCCTATAAGGTCGATTTGGGAGGTAAGTATGGCGTTTCAAGCACTTTCAATGTGGGAGATCTAGCACCGTACTATGATGATGAGAAATTGAGGGCAATTACCTTTGATGAAGGGGAGGATGACCAAAGTGGCCAAGGGTCGAATAGTCCAAATATCCAAGTCCAAGAATCCAACGTTGGGGAATTGATTTTATCCAAGTCTTTTTTCGACGTTACTCCTATGGATTTTTGCGTGCATGGTCCGTATAGTTCCTCAAATGGTTGCACTTTGCTAAGCGTGACTAACTACAGATTAAATTAGTTGGATTCTCCCTTAAAGACGTCAATTGGGTCGGTTACAAGGAATTAATTCCAAACGGTATTGGCATTCAAAGAGGCGTGTTTAAGGATATTTAAAGCTGGTTTTTAATTTCATTTAAGATTCCAAATGGTTTTGGAATTCAAAGGGGCGTGTTTTAAGGAGATTTAAAGCTGGTTTTTAATCTCATTTAAGGGGTGTTATTAGGTGTTTTTTTCTAGTTTATTTGCTGAATAAAGAAGCTTAAATGGGAGGAGTAATGAGGACGGTTACAAAGGCGCAATTCAAGGGCAGCTTTGAATGACGGTATTGGACAGTTTTGAGAGATTGATTGCTGGACGTTTTGCTTAGTTAATTCTTCCTTAGTTTAAGCTCAAGTTGATTAGTCAATTAATAATTTGTAATGGGGATTAATTGGACGGTTATGATCCAAATTAATTGGCCCTTTAATTCAGTTTTGTTGAGTTGTATATGCAATTAGTGGATGTACTAAAGCTATAAATGGCGTGCTGATTATCAATGAAAACACATCTGAAAATTGCCAAAAACAACTAAGTGTGTTTGTTAATTTCGACTAAGTGTAAGTCGGACTTGATTTCGAAATTTGCATGTTTTCCAAATTTGAAGGGTTTACGTTTTAGTGAGTGTTCCTAAAACTAAGACTTGTAGTTGACGAATAGGTGAGAGTTCCCTAGTCAATACTACGCCTAAGCAAGTGAGTGAGAGTTCCTCCTTGTGATATCCTCAAGTTAAGGGTGCGAGTTCCCCTAAACTATCTTGATTAATGTTGGACCTCTTGAGTTTTGATGATGACTACACATTATTTAAACAAATATGTTTTTGGTTTTAGAGATTGTGTGCAGGTCGATATCCGGTCGAAATTGTGATCGTTGATAGTACCTCTGGCTTAGTTCATGGAAAAGTACGTGTCAAAAGGATTCAAGAGATGTTAGAAGAGTATATCACTTGGGATGTAAAATGGAGACAAGAAGTCAACTTTTCCCAGGTTGGATGTTCTAGCAACACTGAATTTTGGAGACAGCGCACTGTTCCTGAACTGGAGTCAGCCTACGCTAACTGGAAATTCTGGTTATTTATTTATAATTATTATTTTTAGTTAATGTACTGAAATTAATTTGTTGCATTTATTTGTTATAATTAATTGGCAAAACGTTTTCTAAAAATTACTTTACGTATGAGTCTCTAAATAAAGATCCTTTATTTAGGATCTATATTTAGTAAATATTGGATTTGCTAAATATAGGAATAGCTGTTGTTGAATAGGTCTTAGCTATTATTATTTAACCGGTCTTTATCTTAGATAATAGGTTATCATGTCTATTTTTATTAAGTATAACCGTTTCTATAAATAGCAAAAACGTTCCAGCAGTTAGTACTGGAACAGGAGCTGCTGTTTGTGAAACTGCTGCTTAAAAGGAACAGAACCTATTATTAGGGAACAGCGGTTATTATTAAATAACCATGGGCTTGAATTTGTCAAGTTTAATGCCTATTTTAAGATTAACCGTAGGAAGACTTGGTTATTAAAATCCACATTATTCCCATGATCATTTTGGATAAGGAATAATGGATTGGAATATTCTTTTTTATTAGGGATTTTAGCTCTATAAATAGTGGACTCGGTTATTCTTCAAAACTTGCCTTAGTATGAGCCATTAAATCATACGTAATTTTGGGAGAATTTTTTACAAGAAAATTTTGTTTTAAAAATGCCAATTAATTTATAATATTTTCTTGTGCAACTCATTGATTTTATTTTAGAGAATTTTTATCCTTTTGTAAGGGTTTTTGAGAGAATCTTTGTAACTAGACTTGGGTGAGTCTAGGGGGAATTAGAAAGCTCCTAGTGAAGATAGAGAAGAGAATAGCTTTGAGTGAAGCTAGTGTGGAGTTTAGCTTTTAGTGAAGCTAAGTTTGTTGCTTTGAGTGAAGCAATTTGAGAGAGAAGAGTTGGCCTAGTTGATGCGCTTCGAGTGAAGTAAGATGTTTAATGTAATTGTAACGAGTTGCCTTAAACATAGTGAAGAATTTAGAAATCCCGAGGGGTCGTGGTTTTTCCTTCTATTTAGGCCTAGAAGGTTTCCACGTAAAAATCGTTTGTCTCTTTTAATTATTTCGCTCTAAGTTTAAGTTTTATTTATTTTATCCAATTCCGCAAAAACAGGGCAAAAATGCTTGAACTAGTAACAACAACAATTCACCCCCCTCTTGTTGCTGTTCCCGTTCCTAATTGAGTCTACAATTAACCCAGTCGATCTTCCAAAATTTAGCTAAACACGAAACACATTAATCCAATCCCTTTGTGAACAAGTTTTCTTTTTCTATACACATCAAAAGAGAGTCTAAAGTCTCCAATATTGAAAAAACCCATGGGAAAATCAAAGTATCATTATGCCCAAAGGTTCTTCACATATCTTTTCTCTCTCTTATATATAAGCGTTTTTTGGGAATATTATGTTACCTAAGAATTTTCGTGGATTAGTGATGAAATAGTTGATATTATTGATAGTTAATTACAAGTAGTGATTATTATAAGAAATCAGTGAAATATTATATTATTATGGAAAGCTTTTTAAAACCTAATTTGTATAGATAATGTGCACTCTATTTGTTTCAAAATGTTAATTAAGTTTGATATCTTGTACTATGATTATAAAAGTAATTACTAGATGTTTAATTTCATGTTTTATAAATGAAACTATAAATCTGAACTTAACAATCAAATGGGTTTACTTGATTAATGATTTTGTTATGCGGATAAGCAATACGTAAGGAACCTTAATCATTCTTGAAATCCCCAATTTAATTTGTGGACTAATGATATTGTTTTATTTATTTTTAAACCAGATTGAAAATTTTTTCCATAAAAGAAAAGACTTTAAATAATACCTACAAAAGGTAACAGCCAAAACAAAAATATGTAATTATCATTGGATAAATTCTCAAATAGTATGGTTTATGACCAGATTATTTTATTGGCTTAAGTTGATATATTTTTTATACTTTTAAAGTAATCACCTATAATTTTAAAATGATTACTTATAATCTTAAAAGTGATTAATTATAATATTTAAAGTGGAGTTTTAAAGTAATCATATATAAAATCAAATAATCACTTACAATCTTATAATAATCAGTAAAATAGAGTAATTATATAGATAATTATATAGATTTGTGTTATGATTATATATTTAACCATCTTTAATATTTTTAAAAATTAAACTTATTACCCAAATGTTGGCAATGATCCCACCTTAATTAAACCTATTTATGCGGCTATACTGAGGGAAAAATCTTAATCCTCATAAATTAAAATAGAAAAATTTTATATGATAATATGATCGAAAGTATTGGATTTGTTATGTGATACAAAATTTTTTATAAAATTTAAATTTGTTAACTTTTTTGATAAAAAAAACGTTAGACATCTGTTTGTTTTCACTCAATGACCATGGAAACCAGAATTACTCATCCCTTCACATTCAATGCAAAAATTAATTTATTTTTTCTCCCAAAATATAAATCTTAGATACTTTCCAAAAAAAAAATTAATAAATTAGTTTCTGCTATTAAATTGATGTGAAATTTTATTTATTGCAAGTCACGGTGAACGCCTGGTTCGTGTCAAACACAAAATAGTTAGGGTAAAGAAATTGCAAAATTGCTTGAAAAAAAAGATAAATCTTTTCTCAAAAGGGGGTCTAATGTCTATCAAATATTGAAAAAATCCAAGGAAAAATCAAAGTATCAGTATGCTCAAAGGTTCATATATTTTTTTTCTCTTATTTCAGCTATTTTTTTTATCATATGAAATTAAAGATGATAAAAATTAAAATCGTAAATTGGATAGAGTGAAAAAAATGTAGCAAATATAAAAACGAGATGAAGTATTAATCAAGTTGACGATTTGCCTTAAATAAATATTCCCATATTTGGTTTCAATTAATTTGGTCAAGGGTTACTTATTTTCTTAGTGAACTATCATAACTATACAACAATTGTGTTCACATTGGTCATTATCATTGGACAAATTCTCAAATAGGATGGTTTATGATGAGATTATTTTTATTGGTTTAACTTAAAGTTTTTTTTTTTACTTTTAAAGTAATCACCTATAATTTAAAATGATCACTTATAATCTTAAAAGTGATTAATAATAACATTTAAAGTGCAGTTTTAAAGTAATCACATAACATTTAATAATCAATATTTTTCAAAACACGCATATAAATTAATTCAGAAAGATCAAAACTACATTTATACACGGCAAAATAGTGAAATTTTTACATGTATTTAAAAAGGACGAAGTACAAATTATGCGTTAATATTGTCGGCTAGAAAATATTACATACAATGCACATAGTGTTAAAAAGGTAGGGAGAATATAAGGAGAAAAGTAGTATAAGAGATAAACTTATATCAGTTTCTCTTGTATTTCGTTTTCAATTGTAACACAATACTACACTACCTTACACATATATATAGCACAAGGATGAGGGAAAAGGAACAAATTTAGTACTATTGCAAGGGATAGATAAATCCACATGACAATGCATTCATTGTGTGGTTATATCAATCACAACACTCCCCCCTTGAATGCATTACATATATGTGGAAATTTTATTATGACATTCATAATCCTAAAACTACCTCATTAAAAACCTTTATCAGAATAAAAAAACCCAGTGGGATAAAAAGAACTGATCAAAGGAAAAAAGAGTACAATGAGCATATTTCTCCCCCTAAAGTTAACATATGTCTCGAAATCAGCATATCCCAATCTTGTGTACCAAATACTCGAATTGTTTTGACGGGAGTGACTTTGTGAATAAATCAGCGGGGTTTTCACAGGATTGAATTTCTTGGACTTTCACCTTTTTATCTCTCTGTAGATCATGTGCGAAGAATAATTTAGATGACAAGTGTTTTGTTCTGTCTCCCCTGATGTATCCTTCTCTGAGTTGGTTGATACATGCATCATTATCTTCATAAATTGTAGTTGGTGCCCTAGTTGTATCGTTTAAGCCACAATCCCTTTGGAGTTTGCCGATCATGGATCTCAACCATACACACTCTCGGCTGGCTTCATATAAAGCTATTAGTTCAGCATGATTTGAGGATGTAGCCGTTAGAGTTTGTTTTGTTGATTTCCAAGATATTACGGTTCCTGCATATGTAAATACATATCCAGTTTGTGACTTTGGCCGTATGTGGATCAGATAGATACCCTGGATCAACATATCTAGTGAGTATAGCATCATTTCCTGACTAGAAAAATAATCCAAGGTCTATAGTTCCCTTTAGGTACCGAAATAGATGTTTTATCCCATTCCAATGTCTTTCTGTTGGGGCATTGCTATACATAGCTAATAAATTTACAGAAAATGCTATATCAGGTCTTGTATTATTTGCTAAGTACATTAAAGCACCAATGGCACTCAAGTATGGCACTTCCGGGCCTAAAATTTCTTCGTATTCTTCTTGTGGGCGGAATGGGTCATCTTTTATATTTAGTGATCGTACCACCATTGGGGAACTTAGTGGATGAGCCTTGTCCACGTAAAATCGTTTCAAAACTTTCTCAGTATAATTGCTCTGATGGACAAATATTCCACTTTTCAAATGTTCAATTTGTAGACCAAGACAGAATTTAGTTTTTCCTAAATCCTTCATCTCAAATTCTTTCATCAAATATTTAGCTGTTATCTCAATTTCTCTTGGGGTTCCAATCAGATTTAAGTCATCTACATACACAGCAATTATTACGAAACCGACTTGAGATCGTTTGATGAATACACATGGGCTAATTTTGTTGTTTTTGAATCCTACTTTCATAAGATATTCACTCAAACGATTATACCACATACGCCCAGATTGCTTTAATCCATACAATGATTTCTTTAATTTTATAGAAAACATCTCTCTAGGTACATTCTTTGTTAGTAAGTTTAGTCCTTTAGGGACCTTCATATAGATGTTTGTGTCGAGTGACCCATATAAATACGCAGTTACGACATCCATCAATCTCATGTGTAGGCTTTGAGAAACTGTTAAACTTACCAAAAATCTGAGTGTGGTTGCATCAACTACTGGGGAATAGGTTTCTTCATAATCAACTCTTGGCATTTGAGAAAAATCTTGAGCTACAAGTCTTACCTTGTATCTAACAATTTCATTTTCATCATTTAATATTTCAATAGCTACGGAATAAGCAAATGATTCATTTGGAATGATCCCTTTTCGATTCCATTTTTTCTTGGAGAAAATATAATTTATTGAGATTTCATAATTTTCATCCTTTTCATTATCGGAGACGTCTTGATTTTCTCCTTTATTTTCATTTTCATTTTAAATGTTATTTTGTGCACCTTCTAGTTTTCTCAATTTTCTTGGTTTTAAATCTTTTGAACCAAGTGGCCTTCCACGCTTTCTTTGCACAACAATTTCATCACTTTTTGCTTTTTCATCAGGAATTTCTATTCGCGCTGGAGTATTTGCTGCTGGTATATGTGATTTTGTAACTCTCTTAGTATTTGTGAATGCATCAGGTAATTGGTTAGCAACACTTTGTAGATGAACAATTCGTTGTACTTCTTGTTCACATGATTTTGTTCTTGGTCAAGGGATACTTATTTTCTTAGTGAACTATCATAACTATACAACAAATGTGTTCACATTAGTCATTATCATTAGACAAATTCTCAAATATAATGGTTTATGATGAGATTATATTTATTGGTTTAACTTAATGTATTTTTTTTTACTTTTAAAGTAATCACCTATAATTTTAAAATGATCACTTATAATCTTAAAAGTGTTTAATAATAACATTTAAAGTTCAGTTTTAAAGTAATCACCTAACATTTAATAATCAATATTTTTAAAAACACACATATAAATTAATTCAGAAATATCAAAACTGCATATGTTGAGTATCATTATATTCAACATAAACCTATCAAGAAGACATTAAGAAAGGTGGAACGTCGAAAAAAAAGGAAGAGGGAAGCTAAACATGACTTAGTTGACTGGCTTGATAAACGATATAAGATATCTAACCCTAAAAGTCAGTATTAAAATAGATATATGTGCAACAAGGAGGAGATTTTAACTGGACAATCACTGGCACTAAATTATTTTTTTCATCCAGCCAATCTGATTTTATGGGATCAAGGCTTTAGCATTGTTGTGACTTGTGTACTCGATCAGTGCGGCCTTTGATAGATTTGAACTGAAACCCTCAAAGAGCTTCAACAATGAAAACCAAATGAAAAATATAAGCAAAGATGAACATAAGTATTTTATAAGGTATCTTGAATACCTCCCCCTCAAATGTTGTTTTATTATAAATGATTCAACAATACAATTATAATAAACCTCTCTTATCTTGAGAACAAATCTCTCAAGGTCACAAATACTAAAGCAAAGTAAGAACACTCTCAAGTTTCTAACAATGCAATAGCCCTCTCAACAATATGTGTTTTTTTGTGGTATTTGTTCTATAAATGATTCTCCCTTTTATAGTGGAAGGTGAGTATCATTCCTAGAACCTCTCAATTACTCACCATAAAGCACTTTTAACACCCCAATTAACTATGACAATAAACATTAGAGTAATGCACCACATTATTGCATAATCACTTCAAATTCTGACCAAAAACATAAACAAATGTAGTTTGCTCGACTACCGCTCCATCGAGCCACTATCTCACTCGGTCGAGCGAGCTTCCAGTGAAGCTACTGTCTCATTCTGCACATTCCACTCGACCAACACACTTCCGCTCAACCGATTGACACTTGCTTTAATAGGATTGATGGATAAGAAGTCTACTAATCTAGGTGAAAGTTGGATAACAATGAGCAAGAAATCTACTGATATAGGTCTTATGAAACTTTAATTTATCATCATTTGTAATTCCTACCAAATATATTCGACGAAAGCCATTTATAGTTTGTGAACCACTAACTGCTTGTTTTGACATTTCTAAAAGTGCATGTTGAACTGCTATTTTTTGCTGCAAGGTTTTTGATAGCTCCTTAAATTTGTACTTTTTGGCATCAACTTGTGTTCTTATATTTAGTGTTGTTGGCTTCTAAGATATGTTTACCAGAGGTATAGACATTTAAGCCGTAAATGTTGTAATCAATTTTGATTTCCCAAATAACTCTGAAACGTATCTGCCCAAAGTATGTTATGTTCTTTCTATTTTGGTCATATTTTTGCCTTTTCTGATAAGTACTTTATACTTATTAATCTATGTGCCATCCAGGTTGGTCGTTCTGGAAGAGATGGACACCTTGGGTTGACTGTTGTTCAAATAACATATGAGGATCGCTTTAATTTGTAAGTGTTGAGAACTGGCTTTCTTGGGAGCAACTTCAATTAGGATACTAAGCAAATCTTTTTTTTTAGATACAAAATAGAACAGGAGCTTGGAATTCCTCCGCTTATGGATCAGTGTATCTACTGTCGTTGATAAAGTAGAAATCGTCTTATGGTGAGTGAGTTAAAACAAATATTGGTGATTTCTTTATTTTCTTAAATGTTGACTTCCTAGACTATGTGAATTGAAAGTGTAAATATTAATGAGAGAAATTAAAGTCACATCAAGAAAACAAGACTGTTAGAGAATAGAAAAAGATAATACAAGTATACAACTGTTAAGGGGAGGAAATAATTGCAATTTGCAAAACAATGGAGATGACTAAATCCTTTTTAAGATAATCAATTTTTGTAATGTATCACAAAACTCCCTTTTTGTTAAGTGTTAGGATTATTGAATAGATACTTAATTTCTCTCCACACTAGATGCATGAACAAAGTGCTTTCAAATGTTTGAAATGTCAACAAGAGATAACTTGAGGTTTATTTGAAGCTAATGTACTGTTAGAGATAGTTTTCATGTTGGAAGTCACAAAAGACAATTTGTGTCCACTTTTAGACAATGAAAATGACCTTTATTTATATTTATCCAATATTAAACGCATTTCTTAAAATTTTGTGTATTAGGATTGTGCTATGTAACTGCTATACGATTTTGATCTCTTATTGGTTGGGGAATATAGAGAATCCCTATTTTGATTTCTTAATTGAAAACTCCACTTGAATAGCTTACTTATATTGCTTTCTGGAATGCACACTATCGCTGCAGCTGCGGACAGAATATTGGATGGAAATGTGTATTATTCTATCCTTCTCTTGGCTATCCCTCCCATCAGCTATCGCACTCAAACTCCTGATTTGAAACACTAAGAGTTTGACGCTATCCATAGAATTTTACCTCCCGAGGTGGACCGAATTCAGACTGGATAATGAGGCCGAATTGGGTTGTTTGTGGAATTAAATTGGACCCTCTAAAAGCTATTGAAATTGAAAAAGATATGATCAGATTTCTCTGATCTAGGACATAAATTTTGAAAGCTTCACTCACCTTTTCAACCCTTGCCCTTCAACTTCAATCAAAGCTTCACTCACCTTGATCTTGGTTGAATCTTGCTATGTTCTCCCTTTGCTTTACTCATAAAGAAAAGAAGATAGAAAAGGAAATGCTAAGCATGCTCCCACAAAAACTTTATTAATCATCAAAACTAAAGTCTGAATTACAATGAGATCATCCCTTTATATAGGGCTGTGTATGGCAAGCACTTATTAAAAAAACACGTGCCAAGCACTTATTAAAAACAGAAACAACGCATGGCAATAACTACACTAAGACTTGATCACTGATCTGGCTGACATGGGACCTTAATTCTGGTCCTGTGGGCTCTGTGTGGGTTATTATAGCTACTCTTGGGCCTTGACTTTTTGGTCCATGTTCTTTAGGTGTCGCGCAAGGTCAGCCAGCAAGCCATTTCTTCTGAACTTTGATTCTGTGGCCATTTACCATCATATTCTGTTTTTGTAACACTTCGTTCACAATAGCACAAATATCGTCAACGGGTACCGGTGGTAAGTGTCTGGAAATACACTAGCTACTGCATCATGCACCATTTGTGAGTATGGATTTGGATTGTTTGACTATTGCTCTCCCATTACCGCTACAACATCAAATGTTGTTCTTATCTCTGTATTTTGATGATATTCCCACTCATAGTAATTTTCAACAGACCCTCTTCTCATTAGATGTTCTCTTATTTTATCTGCTTCCTTATAACAACAATTTTTAGACTTTTTACAAGGATATCTAATCTCAGAACTCATGCTTTTTGTACGAGCAAAATCTAAAAACTCTTCCAACCTTCTCATAAATCTTAAACTAAACTTTCAATTTTTTTCATGGGTTGTACATCCAATTTTCTTCTTGCCTAAGATTCATTTTTAACACCTATGTATAATATAATAATATAATGATTCAACTGATTAGTCAAGTAAGTTAATGACAATAAAAATATATAAAACAATTCATGAAATGATAGTAATATAATTATTCTAATAAATATTATTAAAGCAAATTAATGACAATAAAAATAAAATTTAAAATAATAAAAAATATAAAAAACTCAAGTAAATAACAAAGGAAAAAAAATATATACTAATTAAATAATAAAATTAAATCAAATTAATGACAATAAAAATTAATTATAAATAATAAAAATATAATAATATTATATTATTATTATTATTATTAAATTTTTGGCCAGAATAAAGGACTATACTACCTATAAATTGCAATCCTTTCCAACTTAATTGCATTAGTATAGAAAACAAGATCCACCATCAATGAAGGGTTTCCCTTGCCCACACTTCATGTGCATTAAAGCTGAGAGGACCCATATTCCCTATTGTAGCACTTTATTATTATTATTAGTAGTAGTTAAATTCCCGTGTAAATTACAAACACTTAAATACTTATATGAATAATGATATTATTTTATAAAATTAATTCATTTACAACATACACTTAATTATTAATCTTTGTACTGTTATAATATTATCATAATCAAAGGGAATAAATAATTTATCATACAACAATATCAAAACAACACTTTTAATAATTATTGAAAATTGAGACATAAAATTTAAAAGTCTTTAACGATACGAATTTAGTTGAAAAAATAGTCAAATTAGTTAGCTTATTCATTATGTGATGATGATTTATCTATGTTCAAATAATAAAGATTTACATGTATATTTGTTTTTTAATTTATATAAGGTAATATTGTATTTCAATAGATCATCACATAGATTTATAGTTAATCAACAAATATTATATGTTTTAATGACTTAATTATTTCTTTAATTATCAAGTCAAATATCAAAAATTTTCATATCAATCAATGACATAATAGAGTTGGAAAAATTTTTAATTACAATATGACACGTGTCATTAAGACATTTATTTATTAGCTTTTTTTGTTTTTTATTGATTATTGATTATTGATTAGGAATTTAGTTTCTTTAGATATATTTATTGTATATGATGGAATGTAAGACGATTATGAAATCAATACTAACCAACTATTCAAAATGAAAATACTCTTTCAATTAATTACTTATGCAAAGTTAAATAGCAAATTTCTAAACATAAAATAACATCAAATTTAACTTATCATACATACAAAAATTAATAATTTTCTTTATGATGTGAGATAACAAAAAATTATAGGTTTACATAAGGAAATATAGTGTATTAATAGATCACATATATTTACATTCAATCAACAAATATTACAATGTGTTAATTATTTCCTTAAATATGAAGTTAAGTATCAAACTTTTCCATGTTAATGATAGCAAATAAGTTGAAAATTTTTTAATAAGAGTGTGACAAGTGTCACAAGTTGTTTTTTATTAGTATATATTTTATGGATTATTTATTTATTGATTATTAATTATTGATATTTAATTATTGATTTTTTTTATTAGTTTTATGATTTTACCGTAATCACCCTTAATAAAGTAAATATTTCCTCTCCCAACCACACAAACCAAATGACAATGAATCAAATCAGTCAAAAATTAATCCTATCAAATATCAGATTTATAATCCTAATCATATTAAAGCAAATCCACTCAAAATCATGTACAAACATTATCGGCCTTTCCAAATCAAATCCTACTTTTCATTCAATTATATTACATACTCAGTGCCAACTTAAGCCATCGTAGTAACTAAAAATTAGATATGGCAATTCAGTTCGAATACGACCCTAGTCCTACTCGATTTGAAGAAAATAATTTGATTTGAATCCGAGGAAAAAGTTATCCGACTCCGACTCCAACTTTACGATCCGAGTCAGAGTTAGAGATGGACCGAAGTTGTCCTTATTAAAAGTCCGACACTCTGACCCGACTCCGACTCTGAAGAAAATCCAACTTTGAATTTGACTTTTACCCTCTATATTTTATTTCCTTTAGAACTCTAGACGTGACTAATTCAAGCTCTCTCTCGTACTAATTGTAATTTCGATTTGAAAAACTACTTGGTATTTTTATTTAGATTAATCAATAAGAATACAAAATATCAGATCAAGAGAAATAAAATACGCCAAATTAAAAAGCGAAAAAATTTTGTTAAATTGTAGTAGTAGGACTATTTCTCTTGTTAAACTTGAATTCAAAGTACATATATTTTTGTTAAATTTTATTTGAAAAATATATTTTGTTAATTTTGTACACTTTAAATTCATTAGTACAATATCACAATGATTAAGGTTGAAAATAATCCGACTCCGCATCCGAGACCCACCGAGTTGGGGTAATATTGGAGTTCATATAATCCGACTCCGAGTGGAGGTGGACCTAAAACAAATTCTGACTATTATCCGGATCAAAATTGGAGTATGTATAATCCGAGCCGATTCCGACCCATTGTCATCCCTAATCAAAATCATCAAAACAAACATAAACAGCAAAAGGGCACAACATAATAAGGAATCAAAAACTTGATAATCAGTTTGAATTTTAAATGATTACAATGTTGTACAAAATAAGCAATCAAATGTAGTAGTAATAAAAACCATTACAAAGCTCCTCTTGTTTACATTAATGAAGACGTTTATCTTAATTAGGGGACATTTTGAGCATGTTCAACATGTTCGAATGGATAAAGATTCAAAATTTGGGGACCTCAATACTAAATTATGTAGTATCCCAAAACATTTAAATGTTTTTAAATACAAAATTGTTAAAATATTTGTATTTGCACAAGATTTTTAAAGAATTTGTCAATTTTTATTCTGCCTTGGTCCTAACAGTGGTATTCCAAAAT